>NC_051230.1:33650029-33667529 GCF_015220715.1 Pygocentrus nattereri
GAGAGTGAGAGAGAGAGAAAGTGTGTGAGATAGAGAGAGATAGAGAGATAGAGAGAGATAGAGAGAGTGAGAGAGAGAGAAAGTGTGTGAGAGAGAGAAAGTGTGTGAGAGAGAGACAGAGAGAGGGAGAGAGAGAGAAAGTGTGTGAGATAGAGACAGAGAGAGTGAGAGAGAGAGATAGAGAGAGTGAGAGAGAGAGAAAGTGTGTGAGATAGAGAGAGATAGAGAGATAGAGAGAGATAGAGAGAGTGAGAGAGAGAGAAAGTGTGTGAGATAGAGAGAGATAGAGAGATAGAGAGAGATAGAGAGAGTGAGAGAGAGAGAAAGTGTGTGAGATAGAGAGAGATAGAGAGATAGAGAGAGATAGAGAGAGTGAGAGAGAGAGAAAGTGTGTGTAAGAGAGAGAGAGAGATAGAGAGAGTGAGAGAGAGAGAAAGTGTGTGAGATAGAGAGAGATAGAGAGAGATAGAGAGAGTGAGAGAGAGAGAAAGTGTGTGTAAGAGAGAGAGAGAGAGAGAGAGAGTGAGAGAGAGAGAAAGTGTGTGAGATAGAGACAGAGAGAGTGAGAGAGAGAGAAAGTGTGTGAGATAGAGACAGAGAGAGTGAGAGAGAGAGAAAGTGTGTGAGATAGAGACAGAGAGAGTGAGAGAGAGAGAAAGTGTGTGAGATAGAGACAGAGAGAGTGAGAGAGAGAGAAAGTGTGTGAGATAGAGAGAGATAGAGAGAGATAGAGAGAGTGAGAGAGAGAGAAAGTGTGTGTAAGAGAGAGAGAGAGATAGAGAGAGATAGAGAGAGTGAGAGAGAGAGAAAGTGTGTGAGATAGAGACAGAGAGAGTGAGAGAGAGAGATAGAGAGAGTGAGAGAGAGAGAAAGTGTGTGAGATAGAGAGAGATAGAGAGATAGAGAGAGATAGAGAGAGTGAGAGAGAGAGAAAGTGTGTGAGATAGAGAGAGATAGAGAGATAGAGAGAGATAGAGAGAGTGAGAGAGAGAGAAAGTGTGTGAGATAGAGAGAGATAGAGAGAGATAGAGAGAGTGAGAGAGAGAGAAAGTGTGTGAGATAGAGACAGAGAGAGTGAGAGAGAGAGAAAGTGTGTGAGATAGAGAGAGATAGAGAGAGATAGAGAGAGTGAGAGAGAGAGAAAGTGTGTGTAAGAGAGAGAGAGAGATAGAGAGAGTGAGAGAGAGAGAAAGTGTGTGAGATAGAGAGAGATAGAGAGAGATAGAGAGAGTGAGAGAGAGAGAAAGTGTGTGTAAGAGAGAGAGAGAGATAGAGAGAGTGAGAGAGAGAGAAAGTGTGTGAGATAGAGAGACAGAGAGAGGGAGAGAGAGAGAAAGTGTGTGAGATAGAGACAGAGAGAGTGAGAGAGAGAGAAAGTGTGTGAGATAGAGACAGAGAGAGTGAGAGAGAGAGAAAGTGTGTGAGATAGAGACAGAGAGAGTGAGAGAGAGAGATAGAGAGAGTGAGAGAGAGAGAAAGTGTGTGAGATAGAGAGAGATAGAGAGATAGAGAGAGATAGAGAGAGTGAGAGAGAGAGAAAGTGTGTGAGAGAGAGAGAGACAGACAGACAGAGTGATAGAAATTCAGACATAAGCCCCTCAGCAGAGGAAATAAACAGACAGCTAACAACAGATTAAACAACACTAATTAAAATAAATGTACACTTTCCATTAAAAGCCTCAGACTGTCAGAATAAGGGTCGTGTTTTGTGGGTCTCTTTAACAGCTTAAAATATTGAGTTATTAAAAATATTGAACAGGTTTATTCTTAAGAAAATAATATCAGGTGGAAATATTGGTGATTAGTATAACGCAGTATTAGTGCTACCTGGGAATAAAGCCCAAGGCCACATATGGTATCACCTTGTTGTGACATCAGCAAGGTGTTTAAACCACCTTTGGACCACAGAAGTTTCAGTAAGAGCTTTTAACACTAGTTTGGAGAAGAAAACCAACATTATTAAAAATGAAAACCCTCTTCACACCAACAAACACACTTTGATGAAGACGAGAAGAGCTGAAGATAAACACACCCAGAGCATCAACACAGCGCTGCTCCACGCTTTACTCACTCAACTAAAAATTACAGTGAGAAACATTTCAAAAGAAAACAAAGTGTCCTCGACCGTTTGATGGGCAGCATCACTCAGCGGAGAAAACAAGCATCAAACACTCGGCGCAGAGAGATAAACAACAGAATAACAAACAGGAGGTACAGCGGAGGCGCTCCCCCGCCGACGGGTCCAGATAATCAGCTCGTATATTTACTCGTGACTTTCACTACAGCTGCTTAAGTATTTAGGGAATCGTGTTCGTCCACAGGTTGTTGCTCTCGCTCATATACGGCTGTCAGACAGCAGCGCTCCTTAAAACTCATAAATAATAAAAATAATACGTTATTTTTATGGCTTTTAATGAAATATTACTCAATAAGGAGGAGGTGGAGAGCCGACAATAAAGAGTCTTAGTTCGGTCAGCGAATATGAAACACACTAGACCGAATGGTGGACCTCGAGATAGCACTAAAGTCTGGACTACTCAGGCTCAGGCAACAAATCTGTTCTTTCATATTTAACATTGGATTAAAAGCTTTAAGAAGCACTAGAAAAAAACTCATTCTATCTAACGAGAAACTGTAGAACAGACTCGGTTTATATCACAATACCTACATTTAGAGTCGGTTATTCATTCAGCCTAATGAGAAACTGTAGAACAGACTCGGTTTATATCACAATACCTACATTTAGAGTCGGTTATTCATTCAGTCTAACTGAGAAACTGTAGAACAGACTCGGTTTATATCACAATACCTACATTTAGAGTCGGTTATTCATTCAGTCTAACTGAGAAACTGTAGAACAGACTCGGTTTATATCACAATACCTACATTTAGAGTCGGTTATTCATTCAGTCTAACGAGAAACTGTAGAACAGACTCGGTTTATATCACAATACCTACATTTAGAGTCGGTTATTCATTCAGCCTAATGAGAAACTGTAGAACAGACTCGGTTTATATCACAATACCTACATTTAGAGTCGGTTATTCATTCAGCCTAATGAGAAACTGTAGAACGGACTCGGTTTATATCACAATACCTACATTTAGAGTCGGTTATTCATTCAGTCTAATGAGAAACTGTAGAACGGACTCGGTTTATATCACAATACCTACATTTAGAGTCGGTTATTCATTCAGTCTAATGAGAAACTGTAGAACGGACTCGGTTTATATCACAATACCTACATTTAGAGTCGGTTATTCATTCAGCCTAATGAGAAACTGTAGAACGGACTCGGTTTATATCACAATACCTACATTTAGAGTCGGTTATTCATTCAGTCTAATGAGAAACTGTAGAACGGACTCGGTTTATATCACAATACCTACATTTAGAGTCGGTTATTCATTCAGCCTAATGAGAAACTGTAGAACGGACTCGGTTTATATCACAATACCTACATTTAGAGTCGGTTATTCATTCAGTCTAATGAGAAACTGTAGAACGGACTCGGTTTATATCACAATACCTACATTTAGAGTCGGTTATTCATTCAGTCTAATGAGAAACTGTAGAACAGACTCGGTTTATATCACAATACCTACATTTAGAGTCGGTTATTCATTCAGCCTAATGAGAAACTGTAGAACAGACTCGGTTTATATCACAATACCTACATTTAGAGTCGGTTATTCATTCAGCCTAACGAGAAACTGTAGAACAGACTCGGTTTATATCACAATACCTACATTTAGAGTCGGTTATTCATTCAGCCTAACTGAGAAACTGTAGAACAGACTCGGTTTATATCACAATACCTACATTTAGAGTCGGTTATTCATTCAGTCTAACGAGAAACTGTAGAACGGACTCGGTTTATATCACAATACCTACATTTAGAGTCGGTTATTCATTCAGCCTAATGAGAAACTGTAGAACGGACTCGGTTTATATCACAATACCTACATTTAGAGTCGGTTATTCATTCAGCCTAATGAGAAACTGTAGAACGGACTCGGTTTATATCACAATACCTACATTTAGAGTCGGTTATTCATTCAGCCTAATGAGAAACTGTAGAACGGACTCGGTTTATATCACAATACCTACATTTAGAGTCGGTTATTCATTCAGCCTAATGAGAAACTGTAGAACGGACTCGGTTTATATCACAATACCTACATTTAGAGTCGGTTATTCATTCAGTCTAATGAGAAACTGTAGAACGGACTCGGTTTATATCACAATACCTACATTTAGAGTCGGTTATTCATTCAGCCTAATGAGAAACTGTAGAACAGACTCGGTTTATATCACAATACCTACATTTAGAGTCGGTTATTCATTCAGCCTAATGAGAAACTGTAGAACAGACTCGGTTTATATCACAATACCTACATTTAGAGTCGGTTATTCATTCAGTCTAATGAGAAACTGTAGAACGGACTCGGTTTATATCACAATACCTACATTTAGAGTCGGTTATTCATTCAGTCTAATGAGAAACTGTAGAACAGACTCGGTTTATATCACAATACCTACATTTAGAGTCGGTTATTCATTCAGTCCTAATGAGAAACTGTAGAACGGACTCGGTTTATATCACAATACCTACATTTAGAGTCGGTTATTCATTCAGTCTAATGAGAAACTGTAGAACGGACTCGGTTTATATCACAATACCTACATTTAGAGTCGGTTATTCATTCAGTCTAATGAGAAACTGTAGAACGGACTCGGTTTATATCACAATACCTACATTTAGAGCCGGTTATTCATTCAGCCTAATGAGATACTTGTAGAACGGACTCGGTTTATATCACAATACCTACATTTAGAGTCGGTTATTCATTCAGTCTAATGAGAAACTGTAGAACAGACTCGGTTTATATCACAATACCTACATTTAGAGTCGGTTATTCATTCAGCCTAATGAGAAACTGTAGAACGGACTCGGTTTATATCACAATACCTACATTTAGAGTCGGTTATTCATTCAGTCTAATGAGAAACTGTAGAACGGACTCGGTTTATATCACAATACCTACATTTAGAGTCGGTTATTCATTCAGCCTAATGAGAAACTGTAGAACAGACTCGGTTTATATCACAATACCTACATTTAGAGTCGGTTATTCATTCAGTCTAATGAGAAACTGTAGAACGGACTCGGTTTATATCACAATACCTACATTTAGAGTCGGTTATTCATTCAGTCTAATGAGAAACTGTAGAACAGACTCGGTTTATATCACAATACCTACATTTAGAGTCGGTTATTCATTCAGTCTAATGAGAAACTGTAGAACAGGACTCGGTTTATATCACAATACCTACATTTAGAGTCGGTTATTCATTCAGTCTAATGAGAAACTGTAGAACAGACTCGGTTTATATCACAATACCTACATTTAGAGTCGGTTATTCATTCAGTCTAATGAGAAACTGTAGAACAGACTCGGTTTATATCACAATACCTACATTTAGAGTCGGTTATTCATTCAGTCTAATGAGAAACTGTAGAACGGACTCGGTTTATATCACAATACCTACATTTAGAGTAGGTTATTCATTCAGTCTAATGAGAAACTGTAGAACAGACTCGGTTTATATCACAATACCTACATTTAGAGTCGGTTATTCATTCAGCCTAATGAGAAACTGTAGAACAGACTCGGTTTATATCACAATACCTACATTTAGAGCCGGTTATTCATTCAGTCTAATGAGAAACTGTAGAACAGACTCGGTTTATATCACAATGCCTACATTTAGAGTCGGTTATTCATTCAGTCTAATGAGAAACTGTGGAACGGACTCGGTTTATATCACAATACCTACATTTAGAGTCGGTTATTCATTCAGTCTAATGAGAAACTGTAGAACAGACTCGGTTTATATCACAATAGCCTACATTTAGAGTCAGTTATTCATTCAGTCTAATGAGAAACTGTAGAACAGACTCGGTTTATATCACAATGCCTACATTTAGAGTCGGTTATTCATTCAGCCTAATGAGAAACTGTAGAACAGACTCGGTTTATATCACAATACCTACATTTAGAGCCGGTTATTCATTCAGTCTAATGAGAAACTGTGGAACGGACTCGGTTTATATCACAATACCTACATTTAGAGTCGGTTATTCACTGTTTGTTTTTTTTACCCTGGCGAAGCGTCGATTGTACTGCGCTGCCACGCTTGGGTCAGGACAGTCCAGTTTCTTGATGATCTCAAAGCTTTGGTTGAGCTGAGTGAAGATGTCCACCACCGAGCTGGAAAACAGAGCATGCTCCGACGTCTGCTGGAACTGTGGAGGTGAAGAGGGGGTCAAAGGTCAAGCTGATGGCCTTATTTTTTGTTTTCTAGCATCATTACAGCAGCTTTACGCTTCAGGACCGAAACAGGACAAGCCCAGGGAAGCTCTGACTGGCTCCCGGGTGTGGACAGTGTGGACCGAGTCTGTTCTATATGAAACTCAGGTTCAGAGAACAGTGAGTCTTCAGTTGGCAATAGCCAGCTTTCGTCTTTGCTCCTTTAACCAGCTTCAAAAAGCAGAGCGAGAAAATTCTGCTTTTATTTTTAAAACACTGTGACGTGTTTTAAATAATTGTGGGTCCTGCTGTTGGTAGAAGTAACATAAAGTCTGCTGCCATTAACTACAAACACAGACGTGTCTAATTAAGGACACAATATGTTGGTTTTAAACCCTCTGTGGTGAGAATGTTTAACAGTATCAGTGAAGCAATCACATATGTAATTAAAAACATACTGTAATGATGTGCAAATCATGCAAATCTTGTTTTATTGAAAAGACACATTTCAAATGTTGAAACTGAGAAATGTTTTTGTTCTTTAAAAATATCTGCCAATATCTGCCCGTTCCACGTGCAACACGGGTGGCAAAAAAGGCTGGTAAAGTTGTGTGATGCTAAAAAAAACACCTGGTGGTTGATTGGCAACAGGTCAATAACATGACTGGGTATAAAGAGCATCTCAGAGAGGCGGAGTCTTTCAGAAGTAAAGGTGAGGAGGGGTCACCACTCTGTGAAAGACTGCACCATCAAATAGAGCAACAACTCAAGAAGAACGTTCCTCAACATAAAACAGCAAAGAGCTTCTGCTTTTCATCTTCTACGGTGCAGAATATCATTAAAGACTCAGAGGATCTGGAGAAATCTCTGTCTGTGAGGGACGAGGCTGAACACCAGTATCTGCTGGCCGTGATCTTTGGGCCCTCAGGCAGCGCTGCATTAAAAACAGACATGATTCTGTAGTGGAAATCACTGCATGGGCTCAGAAACACTTCTGAAAACCACTGTCTGTGAACACAGTTCATCACTGCATCCACAAACGCTGTTAAACTCTAAAACACAAAGAAGAACCCAAATATAAACAGGATCCAGAAACGCTGCCACCTTCTCTGGGCCTGAGCTCATTTAAAATGGACTGAGGGGAAGTGGAAAAGTGTCCGGCGGTCCGACGAACCAACATTTGGAATTCTTTTAGGAAATCATGGACACTGTGTCCTCCGGGCTGAAGACCACTCAGCTTGATATCAGTGCTCAGTTCTATAGCCAGTATTCATGATGGTGCACATGACATGGGTGACGTGCTCATCTGTGAAGGCTCCATTAATGCTGAATGATATATACATGTTTTGGCAACCTATGCTGCCATCCAGATGACGTCTTTTTCAGGGAAGGCCTTGATTATTTCAAACCACGTTCTGCATGTATTGCAATATGTACATGTTTTCCTTTAAAAATACGGCTGACTTGATCAGCACATCATTGCATTCTGTTTTTTATTTACATTTACCCAACTGTTTTGGAAATAGGGTTGTATATATTAATAGATGGTGTGTGTGTGTGTGTGTGTGTGTGTGTGTGTACCCCCTCTCTCTTATCCCTCTCCAGAGCTCCGTGCATAAACTCCATAGAAACCTCCTCATTCTCAGACAACCACTGAAGAACAAACGGCAGGAACCACCTACAGAGAGAGAGAGAGAGAGAGAGAGAGAGAGAGAGAGAGAGAGAGAGAATAAACAGCTGATACTGGGCCTTTAATGCTATGTATATATAAATGAGCTCTGTTCTGATTGGCTGCCTAATTTATATCTCATTTAAAATTCTTTCAGACTGAAACACTCCTTATAAGCTCAAGGTGAGTGGGCGGGGCTAAGCTGCTGTGAGTGGATATATGTGTGTGTTGGTTTTTGTGACATCACAAAAACAAGGCTGGGGTGTGGGGACTGTATGAACTGAGGAACGAACATTAACCGTGTTTACAGTCTAAACCAGACTCTTTGTGTCTGAAGGCTGAGGACGACTCAGTTTTCCATCATATGAGACTTTAACGCGGCCGTGTTCATGAGCTCTGATGTGATGCTGACTTCGGTGGTCCTGAGAGAGAGAGAGAGAGAGAGGGGGCTGAACTCACGCTGGATACTCTGGAACCGCGTCGGAGAACGCCGGCAGCTCTCTGACGTACTCGTTATAGAGCCACTTCACTTTAAAGTGCAGGTTCATGTAGTCCGCACTCCTACACAGCCGGTGCTTCTCATGCTCTACACAAACAAACAAACACATGCATTAATGCACCATTTAAACCAGTTCAGACTCACCAGTAAGACTCAGGGTTTTTGCTCTTAAAGAGCCAGTAAACTGAAGTGAGTTTGAGAAACGTGTTAAATTACAGTGTTCAATCTCTCCGCCGTGTTGGGAGCAGACAAAGAGCGTGTGAAAGAGCCGGAAGCTTAATTCCTTTATTTACGCCTTCTGTTTTTATTCTTAGTGTCCTCCAGAATCACTCTCCCTATGTTTAAAGCTGTTTAGGGTTGATTTCAATGTTGATGGTAAACATGTAAGAGTAATTCTACCTTCTGAAAGGTTAAAAAGCTGTAATCGCCTATTTGCTCTGCTTTACCAAAGGCTACCAATGACTGTGGCTGATAAGTGACGGATAGTTCACGTCCTAAAATCTGACTGTGTTCAAACCTCACTGCGGCTAAACTCTGGATACGTATAAACTCTACACCACGTGATGAGGTTAACGGGTTAATCTTTGAATGTAATGTTGCTCACATGGAGCACCGAGTGCACTGATGAAGTAAGAAGCAGTTTTCTATTTAAACTCAGTGGCTGACGACTTATTTTCTTAACTAGAACCAGGCTGGTCAGTTAGCTAACAGGCTGAAATAGCCAACAGCCTAAACAGCTCCATTATTAACATCACAGACCTGAATTACAGCACTTACAGTGTGACTTACTGTGTAATTTGAACGTCTTACACGCTTAAAACGTTCATGTTTCAGTGAGAAATCGCGTCAGACCCAGGCTGAGCTCCTAATTCCCTAAATAGTGTTCTAGCTATGAGTGTTTAGAAATTCTAGCCTCTACAGCCAAACAGTGCATCATGTATGGAGTGTGGACGTGTCCGATTCCCAAACGACTGTTTCTGAGCTGTGTTTTGCTCTGTTGGGCTGCAGCATCCAGTATTTAAACTCCTACGTAGTTCACTATGTAGGGAGCAGGGAGCTGTTTGAGATTCAGCCCCACTGTGAGGAGCTGGACTGGTGCTAAATAAGACTCAGTGGTAATTTGGTGACCAAAAAGTATTTATGCATCGAACGTTTTTTGTGTATTAAACAACGTTGTGTTATCATATGTTCATTGTTATATGAGTTAAGTTAAAAAAACATGAAATGACCGCAGCGCACAGCGATGGATGACCGAACGCTCTCCTCATTCAGCGGCCCATGGTTGCTTGGAAACCATAGCAACCTCTAAATGAACCACATATCTTGGCAGAATATTTGCTTATGTTGATTATTATTAATAATGAATGATTTTCTGAGAAATTGTGTATTTTATCACGGAGAAGGGAGTTTTACTCCGCTTCGTGTTGAGCCTAAGAACACCCTTCCCCGTGGTAGAATCACAGAAACCCACTGCCTCTCGTGGCCAATTGCTTTAGGAAACAGGCCTGATAACAAATACATATTAAAACACAAATGAAAAAATGAAGTCATGAGATGTTTGATAAAACCCGACTTGCACATTTTCTACATTACTGCATTTCTGTGGCTCCAATCGAATGACATCATTCAGAGGAAAATACATTAAATAACACACAAAGCTTACCAGCATAAAAGTCACACTTGCGGATGCGGAATGTGGCAGGAGCTACGATGATGGTGAAAAGAAGGAGTAAACAGACAGATGAAGTAGATCAAAGAGAGATGAAGGAGAGGAAGGAGTGAGTGTGAGAGAGACAGATAAGCTAAAAATATTCAGGAAGGTACTTTGATCTGCTTTAAAAACATTTTTCTGCTATGAATTACAACCAACACTATTGCTAAGATGTCGTTCACAGTGGCGGTGATGGGAACCAGACGTCCGGCTCTAAAAGCTCCTCACAGAAAGTTCCTCCATGAAATGGCTCGGAATTCACTGCCTGATGACTGAGACGCTGTTTTAGGACAGTTCTGAGAAGATTTTAGCCTGTTTACTAATATATTCATTGTTTATTTCATATATCCATACTTGTTATTTAAGACTATTTTCCATCATCATCATTCCATATGAGCTCAGGAGACTCGTGTAGGTTCTCTGGTGGTTCTGGATGGTAAATAAAGCGTCTATATCTGTGTTGTAGTCATGGCGACGCCTGGTTCCCATCACCACCACTGGAAAGATGCCTGAACCAGTTCACACCAAACCTCTCAATCCTATTAACTGGTAGAGAGAGTGTTCCGTGTGATACTCGCTCTTCCTCTGAGACTCTTTGTGCTGTTTCTGGAAACAGTCAATATAAAGCGCTGGAGTCGTGCATCATTCTGTCAGCCAGGTGTTCATTACACGACTGAAAATAGCCCAACAGGCGGTGAAAACGGAGAGAAGCTCACAGGTTTACAGGGTTTCTTCTCTGCTTGTCATGAGGGAACACACACCAGATGCTTACGGGATCACACGACAGCTACAAAAAGCTAAAAATGCTTCGACCTGGAGTTCCTAATACGGCATTACACCGACTGCACAATGACACATGGCTCAGATTTTCATCTACCAGGCTTAACATGTGGGAAAGAGGAGAGGGACGGTAATGCGTCCAGCTTCTTCTACAGCTTTCTACAGTTATGCTGCTGCTACTGTTCCTGCAGCAACAGAGCGAGGAATAAACGAACAAGCGGAGGGGTGATTTCTGTGCAGGTCAAATGTTTTCAAAAGAAGGCCTGAAGATAATTCCAGGTGGATGATGACGAGCAGAACTGAAAGACGGTGACCTCCAGAAAACGGAGCTTTTCCTTTTCTCTTTCTATTAAACAATATGAATCTTTAATCTGTTGTAATTAAGAGCGCTTGTATCCTCTATGGGAACTGCTGTGTTACGTTAGCGGTGGTGTATATTCACTCTCACTGTATGACCAGCCGTAGTCTGTAGTTTTCTGTACATATGTACATATAGACTAACTGCTCAAAATGACCTGATAAAGGGACCAAGAGAAACAGTCCAAAATGAGTTAGAAAACATCCCTACAGTTTTGCTCCAACAACGGGCCCAAAATTGTATTGCGCACTTCTATGACCCAAGAATAGCCACACTGGTTTGCACTGAAGTCCCTGTAGTTACTGAACACTAAGCCTTAGTAAGTAGTCAGTGTGAAATGTTCAGGGATTAATCAATACTTCATTACGTTACATCGGGCTGATGGAACTGGACAAATCGATGTGATGTCTGGAGGTGTCCAGGAGAAACCTGCTCTAATAATCAGCTCATCAGAAAACAAGAATGAATGTTACTTTTTAGTGTGATGGCATTTTTATTTACATGGATTTGATATTTAATGTTTATATTTTTTTTTGTAAGAAGCCAGCAGGATTACAGTGACGTATGTTAATCAACTGCATCTGAAAGTCCCTCCGCCAATCTGTTTGTCTCACTCTGCTGTGACCAAGGTGACCCTAGGCTGATTTACCATTCCTCCAGTGTTTACGGTCAATATAATCAAGCACTGAAGGAGAGAGAGAGAGAGAGAGAGAGAGAGGAGGGTGTGGAAGGACACATAGACAGATGGGTGAACATGATGGAACAATCTAGAACAGCAGGTGCTCTCTGTACAGTGTACACTCTCTCTCTCTCTCTCTCTCTCAGTACCTTCCAGAGCATACTTCATGTCCTGAGCGAAGAGCGTCCACATGACCTCTGCACTGACCTTCCCCACGTTCAGCTCCTGAGGGAACCTGCACATTTACACAGAGAGCGGGGTTAAAGCGTTTCTCGACCTTTGTGATCAATGTTTATAGAAGCTGATTCTGATCTATAACGGACATCTCGGATTGGGTTGTCTTAGCGTTTCCGGCTGATTCCGCGCTGAATCCCAGAGCATTCAACCCTTTCGGAAATGTGTTAACGAACTAGAACACTAAAATGACTCGAGTACGCGTATTCGTTACGTTACGTCACAGGAAGGAAAAACGGCTCAGGATGATTTTAGGTTTTAACAGGACTGTAAAATATGAGTGTCGTAAGTATGTATATTATATTTGCTAGTACAAAATTAGTTACTAACTGTACGAGTGCCTGAATGTTGCCAAGTATGTTTAGGATTCAAATGCAAAATGCAAAATGTTCAACACATTGCATGTAATTACACATTTCCACCAGAGGGGTCCCCAAATCCCCAATACACACAGATGTCAAACATAGTGCAGCTTTAATCAGAGCTGTCCTGTATGTGAAAGCACACCCTCACTCTGAGTGTGTGTGTGTGTGTGTGTGTGTGTGTGTACTCACTGGTTTATAACAGGCGTGTATGCATGTTTATCCTCCTCTGTAATGGACACTATGAGGGTGATGAGTTTGGGCCAGAAGTCCAGGTTGTGGATGCTCGGCCCCGCCTCCTCCACTGGAGCGCTCTCTTCCTCCTTTGCCTTCTCTTCATCCTCCTCTCCTTCTCCTTCTTCCTCTCCTTCTTTCTTTTCTTTCGGCTTCTCCTGAGAAAGACGGAGCAAAGAGAACTCTTATTTAAAGGGCCCATGTCCTACATTTCTCTGGCTTGCAGCTTAAATTCCACACCAAGTTTTATATTTAATGTGGTACATAAACCACATCAAACTGAAGTTGAGGTTTCACTAGCTAGTCAGTCCATAGTAGCTAAGCTGCATTCATTTACATTTTTGGCTGATGCTCTTATCCAGAGCGGCTTACAATTCAATTACTGCACACAGGTAGGCGAGGGTGGTGTTAGGAGTCTTGCCCAAGGACTCTTATTGGTATAGTGTAGGGTGCTTGCTCTGGTGGGGGATTGAACCCCAGGCTACAGCGTAGAAGGCAGAGATGTTACCCACTACACTATACCAATCGCTATATCATTCATCAGGTTTGTGATGTCACAAGCAAGACCACATTTACATATGACCACCCATTCAGCTTATAACAATTTAAAATGTAGAATAAAGGCTCTTTAACTGAATGATAATTTACTCAAAAGGACTGTGTAGCTCAAATGTTCAGAGTGTGTGTGAGTGTGAGTGTGTGTGTGTGTGTGTGTGTGTGTGTGTGTGTGTGAGTGTGTATGTATGTATACACTCACAGGTTCGCTGGCGGGTTGGAACTGTCTGCTATAGAGCTCCTGGCAGTTGTTGAAGATGTACTCGTACGTGGAGTTGAGGCAGGCCTTCACGCAGTCCCGCACCACATGTGCCGCTCGAGGAGGAGCCTGCAGTTCCTGCACCTGAACAGAGGGGGGCGCCACCAAGAGAGAAAACATTTAGCACTCAGATTAACCTGTGTGGTGAATGTGCTGGCCCTCCTGTGCTGAGTTAGTCCACTCAAACGTCATCTGATCTACGCTACTTCATCAGACACTACAGAACAGTTACTTCCAGCCAGGCGAGCTGATTGGCTGAGAAGCGCTCTAACGGTGCTGTTATTTCAACATCACAGGTTTTTCACAAACGCTGTGTCACTCCACTGAGACGCTGTAGGAGACGCTCAAGCCATTTGAATGTTTTTACTTCTTTGCCACAAACAGAAAACGGACAATTAACAGACAGCCGATTTGGTCCGGCTCTGAAGACGAGACGACGCTAAATTCCCAAACTGTCGTCAGTACTGAGCAGCTTTTCAGTCGGCAGCTGTGACAGAAGAACAGCTGAACAACCTGGAATCAGCCAGAAATGAACCCAACACCATTCGCCAAACTAAACGGGCTGTAAGAAGCTTTACAGACCGGCTGGAACAAAACAACATTAATACTGATCTGGACAAACTGACCAAACTGAGCTGAACCTGATATTGGCTCAGTTTTACGGCTCAGTCTGTACTTTAAAAGGCGGGGCTTACAGCAGACTGTGCAGGGAGTGGGCGGAGCTAGTTACTCTGACGTAACAACGAGCTGCTCGTTAAGGAGCTATAATTAGGAGGAAGGAGCTGAACATTAAAACATATTAAAGCCGCGTTCACGGCCAGTTTATTCATTTCTTACTGTATTTATTTAACTGCTGTAGTAAAGCAGTAGAGCACTCGAGGAGGGAGTGATCACCAATAACATCACGGCCACCAGATCACAGCCTTGGTGTAATTTCGCGACAACACACTCCCTCTCGTCTTCTATAGCTTAACTGTGTATCTACTGCACAGACAGCCTGTCAGAGTTAAGAGTGACAGTTGTAACCCACCGGTAACACATGACTTGTCAGTAATTAAGGCATTTACTAATGAATAACTAATCAGAAAATAACGAGTCATTAATCACGAATGAATAAGTCATATATTAACAACAACCAGACTAAATTACTAACGCATGTACTAATGAATGAAGATGGTCATAAAGGCTTTATTCAGCGCCTGAATTTATCAGGAATTCATGTGTTAATTAATGTTGCCACAAGATCCCCCTCATTTATGACAATTAATCATCAGCTAAACTTCCCTCATCATGACCGCCCAAGTGTCACATCAATGACAGCAGAAGGTCACCATGTTCAAAGCTTTGAGTGTGTTCATTTTCTGCTTGCAGAGCCACTAAAACAATTGCAGAACACTCTCAATCCGCTTTAATGCTACGCTGCGTCCGCCACGGCTGACAGCGCACAACACATTTAAATAAAACATGTAAACAGAACAGATGTAAATAAAACATGTCCAATGTAATGTCCAACTAAATATTAATGAGCTGTATTAATGCGCTCATGGTGAAGGTTGGAGCCGCTGCAGGCCGGCACACGTTTCACACTTTTCTCTTGGCAACTTTTCTACATTAAAACCATTCAGCAACCTTCGTTTTTCAGAATGTAGCTGCCCAAACAGTTCACACACAAAAATCAGCCCCCCGTCGCAATTCAGTGGAAGACCCTCCATCTGGCAAACTGCCAGACACACAATCTAACATGTTACATAAGCTGAAGCTGAACAAAGAGAACAGCAGTCAGTCTCTCGGCACAGCTCCACTCCCTCTCTGAGGGCTTCTCCTCTCTGATGTCTGCCTTTTACCTTCATCCTGAAGAAGGCGATGCTGGTCAGCAGGTCTACGGTGGACTTCAGGTCAGACAGGCGAGGTTTGCTGCTGGCAGGGAAGTTATTCTGCACGACATACATGTTCAGGAGCAGGTTAGCAGCGCACAACTGATAGACAATAACATGTATGTTATTAGGTGCCTGCTTTGGTGTTCCAGGTGGTTGCTAGGGTGCCGCTAGATGCTCGCTACGGTTTCCAAAGTGGTTGCAAATGAGGTGCTTGGTGGTTGCAGCAGTATCCTAGGTGGTGGCTATGGTGCTGTTAAGTGGTTGCTATAGTGTTCCAGGTGGTTGCTAGGGTGTGGCAAGGTGCTCGCTTTGGTTTCCAAGGTGGTTGCTAGGATGTTGCTTGGTGGTTGCTGCAGTATCTTAGGTGGTGGCTAGGGTGCTGTTAAGTAGTTGCTATGGTGTTCTAGGTGGTTGCTAGGTTGTTGCCAGGTGATCACTTTGGTTGCTAGGCTGTTGCTTGGTGATTGGTGCAGTATCCTAGGTGGTGGTTATGGTGGTGTTGCTAGTTGGTTACATTGCTATATCTCGTGGTTTCTAGGGTGTTGCTAGGTGGTTACAATGCTCTCTCTTGTGGTTGCTAGGGTGTTGCTAGGTGGTTACAATGCTCTCTCTTGTGGTTGCTAGGGTGTTGCTTGGTGGTTACAATGCTCTCTCTTGTGGTTGCTAGGGTGTTGCTAGGTGGTTGCCTCTCCAAAAGCACTTTATACACCTGTGGACCTGCATGTAGTGTGTAGAGCGTATATGTAAGTGTAGTTTCATAAATTATGACTCACCCTGTAGGTGGACAGGTCAATGCGCAGAGAGTTATGGAGTTGATCCAGCAGCCTTATGAAACGTTCTCTCTACAGAACAGAGGAAAAAAGCAATTAGCTGGACAACTCGAGTAAACAAACCCACAAACAACAACAAAACAAGCTTCTAACACTGAGCTCACATCTGCCCACACACACACACACACACACACACACACATACACACATCTCACTACAGTGCTCAGAGACCCTCAGCTGAGCACACACAACACAGACTCTCCCAGGATCAGGACCCTCAGGCCTGCGGGACCAAACGCTCAGAGAAGACGAGGGAGCTGAGCGTGATGCTGAACGACATGTAGGAGGATCAATAAGTCAGGGGCGTCCCACGGAGACGCGATATCCCACAATGCATCACTCTCAGAGAAACTGACGAGGCTCCGAAAGACAGAAGCAGAGAGATGAAACAATGCAGGACGCTGTCAAGGTTACTGAGTCAGAGACAGCAGAGAGAAACAGAGTTACTCTAATCCGACAGGCCCACACAGAGCGCCCACGGCCTGCTGCAGTGCAGCTGCGCTGTGGACTAATGAGATCAAACACAGTCTTCATCTTCCCAAAAACCTATGGTGTGTGTTTCAACAGGTAACACTCGCACCGCTGCAGATACAATCAACCATTTACTGATGAGCGCAGTATGAAGCTGCAGGCGACACTGCTAAATATTTTAAGCAAAAGCAAAGAGCAGTGCACTCACTGGGGGGCAATGCATTCCAATACAATCCCAAAGGACCCTTGAGATACTAAAAATGGACTCTAAATAAACATTCAAGAGCTTGTCAGAAGTTCTGGGTTCTGGGACGCCCAAGTGGCGCAACCGAGCATTGGCTCCCTTAGTGAGTTCAACCCCTGATGCTACAGCCGTCCGTAGCCAGGAGTCCAAGAGAGCACAGTTGGCCTCGCTCTCTCTGGGTGGGTAGGATGGCCCCCCTACTCCCCCATCACTCTGTGCGATGCCAGTCAGTGCAGGCGTCTGTATGGTGATGTAACAGATCTGGCGGTCAGTGTTTCCTCAGAGCGCGTTCGGCCGTCCCGTGACGTTGCGTGAGCAGCAGTTTGAAAACAATCTGTGGCTGGTTTCACAGGTCTCTGTGGACACCTGTGCTGCCTTCACCCTCCTTGCATTGGTATTGTGTGATAGGGGAGTTCTAAGTAG
>NC_051230.1:33672529-33690029 GCF_015220715.1 Pygocentrus nattereri
ATCCTCACTCAACTGCCTCAATTACCCCGCATTTATGTATGTATATACTGTATATAAAAACATCAGAGCTGGCTTGGTGGCTCAGTAATGCGAATAGGTAAGCTTTCGCTTGGTGGTTAGCTTCCTCCACAGAATCACTCCCAGAAACCCACCGAGGTTGTACCAGACGTCCATCTCTCCGCTGAGCGTTCGGACCTCGATGATGCTCTGGCCCAGAAAATCATCCGACTCCCTCTTCAGCCTCTGCTTCACTCGAGACTTTATATCGTCATCCTCGTCCCACACGCGCACCTTTATACGGTCAGACGAGTTATGGCACTCGCTGGAGATCACAAAGAGAGAGAGTTATGATTAGATATTAGTAGAAATGGTTCTGAATTCACTGCCTGGTGACTGAGATGCTGCTTTACGATGGTTTCGAGGCTCAATATATATTTTTAAAATACATGCAGGCGCCGTGAGGCAAAATAGTCCCCAAAGGAAACTTAATATTTAAAATCTTTCCACTATTTTCCATCATCAACTTTCCATATAAGCTCAGAAGACTGTGTAGGTTCTCTGGAGGTTCTGGATGGTAAATAAAGTGTCTACATCTGTGTTGTAGTCATGGCGACGCCTGGTTCCCATCACCACCACTGTAAAGACGTCTGAACTATTTCACACCAAACCCACTGAATGACTCTGTTTACATCTCAAACACTGAACTATGCAGAGAGAAAGAGAACAGTGGAGCTGCAGGAGGTAAAAATATGGTTTGGTAAATGATTTATTATTAGGATTGTAGGATTGAGATATTTCTGCAGGCCATCAACAACAGCTCGCTGTGACTGACCTGGACTTTTAGAAACAGTTTCTGAAAACCACTTCATTCAGGTCGCAGGGCTGAACTCGCTGTTACACAGTTACATAATCCAGGTCAGGGCTGTAATTCTGCTGTGGAGAAGGCTTCACTGTCACCTTTCTATCTCTGCTGGGACCAGAAATTACCTGCATTACTGGAGATTCTACAGAGACTCACGATGCTGACTGTGAGGATCATCACAAACAGGACTGCAACAGTGAAACAAACACTATTTACTTAAAAACTCACCGTTCCGTAATGATCCACACAGTCGCTCTGACAGACTGTAATTCACTACAGGAAGCGTAGGGGGCGATACGGCTTCTACTGTTTCATTTAAAAAGCTCTATAATGTTCATATGATCCACACAGTCGCTCTGACAGACTGTAATACACTACAGGAAGCGTAGGGGGCGATACGGCTTCTACTGTTTCATTTAAAAAGCTCTATAATGTTCATATGATCCACACAGTCGCTCTGACAGACTGTAATACACTACAGGAAGCGTAGGGGGCGATACGGCTTCTACTGTTTCATTTAAAAAGCTCTATAATGTTCATATGATCCACACAGTCGCTCTGACAGACTGTAATACACTACAGGAAGCGTAGGGGGCGATACGGCTTCTACTGTTTCATTTAAAAAGCTCTATAATGTTCATATGATCCACACAGTCGCTCTGACAGACTGTAATACACTACAGGAAGCGTAGGGGGCGATACGGCTTCTACTGTTTCATTTAAAAAGCTCTATAATGTTCATATGATCCACACAGTCGCTCTGACAGACTGTAATTCACTACAGGAAGCGTAGGGGGCGATACGGCTTCTACTGTTTCATTAAAAAGCTCTATAATGTTCATATGATCCACACAGTCGCTCTGACAGACTGTAATACGTTACAGGAAGCGTAGGGGGCGATACGACTTCTACTGTTTCATTTAAAAAGCTCTATAATATTCATATGATCCACACAGTCGCTCTGACAGACTGTAATACACTACAGGAAGCGTAGGGGGCGATACGGCTTCTACTGTTTCATTTAAAAAGCTCTATAATGTTCATATGATCCACACAGTCGCTCTGACAGACTGTAATACACTACAGGAAGCGTAGGGGGCGATACGCCTTCTACTGTTTCATTTAAAAAGCTCTATAATGTTCATATGATCCACACAGTCGCTCTGACAGACTGTAATACACTACAGGAAGCGTAGGGGGCGATACGGCTTCTACTGTTTCATTTAAAAAGCTCTATAATGTTCATATGATCCACACAGTCGCTCTGACAGACTGTAATACACTACAGGAAGCGTAGGGGGCGATACGGCTTCTACTGTTTCATTTAAAAAGCTCTATAATGTTCATATGATCCACACAGTCGCTCTGACAGACTGTAATACACTACAGGAAGCGTAGGGGGCGATACGGCTTCTACTGTTTCATTTAAAAAGCTCTATAATGTTCATATGATCCACACAGTCGCTCTGACAGACTGTAATACACTACAGGAAGCGTAGGGGGCGATACGGCTTCTACTGTTTCATTTAAAAAGCTCTATAATGTTCATATGATCCACACAGTCGCTCTGACAGACTGTAATACACTACAGGAAGCGTAGGGGGCGATACGGCTTCTACTGTTTCATTTAAAAAGCTCTATAATGTTCATATGATCCACACAGTCGCTCTGACAGACTGTAATACACTACAGGAAGCGTAGGGGGCGATACGGCTTCTACTGTTTCATTTAAAAAGCTCTATAATGTTCATATGATCCACACAGTCGCTCTGACAGACTGTAATACACTACAGGAAGCGTAGGGGGCGATACGCCTTCTACTGTTTCATTTAAAAAGCTCTATAATGTTCATATGATCCACACAGTCGCTCTGACAGACTGTAATACACTACAGGAAGCGTAGGGGGCGATACGGCTTCTACTGTTTCATTTAAAAAGCTCTATAATGTTCATATGATCCACACAGTCGCTCTGACAGACTGTAATACACTACAGGAAGCGTAGGGGGCGATACGGCTTCTACTGTTTCATTTAAAAAGCTCTATAATGTTCATATGATCCACACAGTCGCTCTGACAGACTGTAATACACTACAGGAAGCGTAGGGGGCGATACGGCTTCTACTGTTTCATTTAAAAAGCTCTATAATGTTCATATGATCCACACAGTCGCTCTGACAGACTGTAATACACTACAGGAAGCGTAGGGGGCGATACGGCTTCTACTGTTTCATTAAAAAGCTCTATAATGTTCATATGATCCACACAGTCGCTCTGACAGACTGTAATACGTTACAGGAAGCGTAGGGGGCGATACGGCTTCTACTGTTTCATTTAAAAAGCTCTATAATGTTCATATGATCCACACAGTCGCTCTGACAGAGTGTAATACACTACAGGAAGCGTAGGGGGCGATACGGCTTCTACTGTTTCATTTAAAAAGCTCTATAATGTTCATATGATCCACACAGTCGCTCTGACAGACTGTAATACACTACAGGAAGCGTAGGGGGCGATACGGCTTCTACTGTTTCATTTAAAAAGCTCTATAATGGTAATACACTACAGGAAGCGTAGGGGGCGATACGGCTTCTACTGTTTCATTTAAAAAGCTCTATAATGTTCATATGATCCACACAGTCGCTCTGACAGACTGTAATACACTACAGGAAGCGTAGGGGGCGATACGGCTTCTACTGTTTCATTAAAAAGCTCTATAATGTTCATATGATCCACACAGTCGCTCTGACAGACTGTAATACACTACAGGAAGCGTAGGGGGCGATACGGCTTCTACTGTTTCATTTAAAAAGCTCTATAATGTTCATATGATCCACACAGTCGCTCTGACAGACTGTAATACACTACAGGAAGCGTAGGGGGCGATACGGCTTCTACTGTTTCATTTAAAAAGCTCTATAATGTTCATATGATCCACACAGTCGCTCTGACAGACTGTAATACACTACAGGAAGCGTAGGGGGCGATACGGCTTCTACTGTTTCATTTAAAAAGCTCTATAATGTTCATATGATCCACACAGTCGCTCTGACAGACTGTAATACACTACAGGAAGCGTAGGGGGCGATACGGCTTCTACTGTTTCATTTAAAAAGCTCTATAATGTTCATATGATCCACACAGTCGCTCTGACAGACTGTAATACTCTACAGCAAGCGTAGGGGGCGATACAGCTTCTACTGTTTCATTTAAAAAGCTCTATAATGTTCATATGATCCACACAGTCGCTCTGACAGACTGTAATACACTACAGGAAGCGTAGGGGGCGATACGGCTTCTACTGTTTCATTTAAAAAGCTCTATAATGTTCATATGATCCACACAGTCGCTCTGACAGACTGTAATACACTACAGGAAGCGTAGGGGGCGATACGGCTTCTACTGTTTCATTTAAAAAGCTCTATAATGTTCATATGATCCACACAGTCGCTCTGACAGACTGTAATACACTACAGGAAGCGTAGGGGGCGATACGGCTTCTACTGTTTCATTTAAAAAGCTCTATAATGTTCATATGATCCACACAGTCGCTCTGACAGACTGTAATACACTACAGGAAGCGTAGGGGGCGATACGGCTTCTACTGTTTCATTTAAAAAGCTCTATAATGTTCATATGATCCACACAGTCGCTCTGACAGACTGTAATACACTACAGGAAGCGTAGGGGGCGATACGGCTTCTACTGTTTCATTTAAAAAGCTCTATAATGTTCATATGATCCACACAGTCGCTCTGACAGACTGTAATACACTACAGGAAGCGTAGGGGGCGATACGGCTTCTACTGTTTCATTTAAAAAGCTCTATAATGTTCATATGATCCACACAGTCGCTCTGACAGACTGTAATACACTACAGGAAGCGTAGGGGGCGATACGGCTTCTACTGTTTCATTAAAAAGTGCTCTGTAAAGTTCATATCAGGCATCTATTGCTTCATAAAAGATGAAAGAAGCTTTCAATGATGGAGAAAAAAGGAAACAAAAACACGTTTTAGTCAGTCAAATCGTCCATGAATTAAACGACTCTAGAAATAATTACCACGTCTTTATGCTCAGATGCTCTGTAGAGGGAACACACTGGCCAAGTCGATGAGGAAAATGTACTGCTCACGTTAGCCTGAGCTATTTCGTGCACAAAATGCAACCAGTGGTTACTGATGAAAGCAAATGTCCGTGGCTCAGTCAATTAAAAGTAAATTGTGTTTAGAAAAGTAACAAAATAGCTGCTATCGACCATTTTTCTCAACTGGGCAGACAAGGAACTTTACTCTTCAGCACGGTGTGGAACTACTGTAGCTGTTCCAGAGAACCGTTTCCAAACTGTTTGAGGTTCTTCAAGACATTTTTGCTCATTTTCTGAGTCTGAGGCCTGCTTCTACTAAACACAGGAGTCAGCATAAAGTTCTACAGTGCCTTCAGACTAGCGGATAGTCAGGTGTTCAGCTCTGACTTAGGGTTTGAGCCCAAAACAGCAAATAATATTAAACACAGCCAAACTCACAAGTTGAAGGTTTCCTCCCAAACTGGATTGAGGTTGCCGTAGATGGTTTTGGTTCTCTTCTTGGTCTTCCCAACCTGCACTGTCACGTACGGGTCGCTGGAGCCGGTCCGGTCTTTAGCCTGCAGACCCTGAGCGCTCAGTACTGCACACACAAACAAAAAGAAACAACCTTTCAGTAAGATAGAAAAGGTGTGAGATCTTTTTATAGCCTTGTAGGCATCAGTTAGTCATTCTCAGATCCTCAGCCAGCTGCTTAGAGGAACTCATGCTGGTAGAGTGTCAGTCAGTCAGCAATGTTGGAACAGTCAGAGAATTGATTACACTATATATACATTACACACACACACACACACATACATGTATATATATATATATATATAGAGAGAGAGAGAGAGGGAGAGCACATAGCTGTGCAGTCTCCATAGACAAGGGCTGGAAGCAGAATGGGTTGTAGTGAATCTGATCTCAGTGACTTTATTCATAGGATGCCACCTTTGCCCATGACATTTCTGCCCTGCTAGGTCTGCCCTGGTCAACCGTAAGTGCTATTATATTGAAATGGTAGAATATAGAAACAACAATAGCTTAGACACGAAGTGGTAGACCACACAAACTCACAGAGGGGGCGCTGCTGACTGCTGAAGCGCGTAGAGTGTAAAAATAAACAATCCTCTTTTGCATCACTCACTAGGGTTCTGGGAGCAACATCAGCATCAGCATCCACATCAACTGTTCATTTCAAATTGATTCAATGGTGTCCATGGAAACCCAATTCATGAAGCTCCAGATGCAAAGTTCTGCATCTGATGTTGATGCAGAACTTTGCATCTGGAGCTTCGTGAATTGGGTTTCCATGGACACCACTGAATCCCTTTGAAATGAACTTAAACATGAACAGCGAGCCAGGCGTTCTCATCCAACATTAGTGTCTGATCTCACAAATGCTCTTTTTCCCATAGACACACTCCAGAAGAGTGGAAGCCCTTATAGCTACAAAGTGGGTGCTATGGAAGAGGACAGGCGTCCACCTTCACTCTCCCAAATAGTGCATTGGGACACCCACATATTACACCTATAGGAGCTTTTATGACTCCCATTCCAAAACCATAGGCATTAATATGGAGTTGGTCCCCCTTTGCAGCTCTAACAGCTTCCACTCTTCTGGGAAGCTTTCTACAGATTTTGGAGAGTGTACGTTGGAATTTCTGTCTACTCATCCAGAAGAGCATTTGTAAGGTCAGACACTGATGTTGGGTGAGAGGACCTGGCTCACAATCTCTGAGGTCAGGGCTGTGAGAGCCAGTCAAGGTCTTCCACACCAACTCACCCAAGCATGTCTTTATGGACCTTGCTTTGTGCACTGGGGCTCAGTCAGTCACGCTGGAACAGGAAAGACTCTTCCCCAAACTGTTCCCACAAAGTTGGAAGCATAGAATTGTCCAACATGTCTTGGTGCTGAAGCATTAAGATTTCCCCATATCATTATCCCCCCTCTACTAATCTTTACAGCTGGCACAGTGCAGTCAGGCAGGTAACATTCTCCTGGCATTCACCCAAACCCAGACTCGTCCATCAGACTGACAGACAGAGCAGCGTGATTCATCATTTCACAGAAAACGATTCCACTGCTCCAGAGTCCAGTGGTAGCGCTGTACACCACTGTACACCATCCGACGCTCAGCTTGGACCCATTCTTTCACTAATGTGTGTAAAAGCAGGCTGCAGGGCTAGCTGCTTGATTTTATACACCTGTGTCACCTGAATTGAATTGTGAGGTTTGTCCCAAATACTTTTGTCCTTATAGTGCATATATATATATATATCACAGTCTCGCCTGTAACATTCATTGTGTGAAGGATACGTGTGAGAGAACTACTTTTTTGGCGTCACAAACTGCAAAGCAATAGATCTTCCATGTGCATCCTTTGAATAGCATCACAGCTGTGATGGCCTACTGTGACCGAACCACAGGCCTGATGACACTGACCAACACAAACCTCCATGGGAGTTTTACTGCTTAAGTAAACCAGCCACTGTTTAAATACCGAGTGAATCTGGAAAAAGCTGAAAAACTCTCAAGACATTATCGACCTGCAGAGAGAAGAGCTGTTACCTCTTCACACATCTGTCAGAAACAGCACTATTATCTATAGAATCGATGTCGAGTCGCTGTCTCAAACAAAAGCTAAATCACCATGCAGGACAATCGGCGTTCCATTAGCGGAAAAGCAGCCAGTCAGAGTGGACGGAGTGATAAAAGCTCAGTATGACGCCTCAGTAATCAGCGTGAGACATGTAACACTCACTGCAGGGGAGAAGCTTTTACACGCCAACATCATGACCAGTCTACAGCTGACACATCAACCGATTCAACATGACAACAACCAGACACTCATCCTCCCACGCTCACTTAAAGGGGAACTTTCCAAATCTCTGCATCATTAAATGGTTAAGATGTAATCAGAGCTGTTTAGAGAGGTTTGGTGTGAAACGCTCTGTTCGAGCGAAACTCACAGAGTCAGAGCTGCTCAATATGGTGGTGATGGGAACCAGACGTCCCCCTCTAAAAACTCCCTCACAGAAAGTTCCTACATGAAATGGTTCTGAATTCACTGCCTGATGACTGAGACGCTGTTTTATGACCATTTTGAGAAGATTTTGGCGTAGAACACATTTTTTAAACCCATTCAAGGCGTGTATATATTTAGGACCTCTGGTTCCTATCACTACCACTGTAAAGAAACCCGAGTCAATCAACCAGTTCAAACCACACCATCGTCAACCAGTGAATTATGAACGACCTAATCTTAGTTTAATATTATTCCCCATTAACGTAACAGCACAGTTTGCAGTTAGTAGATCTGATTTACGCTGTTTGCTCTCATCTCAAACATACTGGCATCTGAAGGAAATGTGAAGTTTCCTTCTTTAGTTTTATCACTGGAGGTTCTTAGGTATATCCCTCCTGGTTATGATACCCTGCTGACTATACATATGGAATATAGGGCCATACGAAGCTAAAAATAGTACAGCAGACTGCAGAGAACTGAGCTTTGTTACCTACATATGCTTCATCTACAGCCAAAGAAGTGAACTCCATCTGGGACAAGAACATTTATCTCAAAGACCACTGTTTCTATATGGTTGAAAACACTGATTCCAACCTTTTTTGTTGGTGCTATCAGATAAAAAGTGCTGGTTTGTGAAATTAATCAACGTGAGTGTTTGTAATCCATCTGTAATCTCCGTAGTGATCACCTGTGATGGAGATTTTGGCGGACCACTTGGAGGTTCCGTCCAGGACGGTCTGCTTGATGGTCTTCATCTGCTGGGCGTGATTCAGTTTGCTGATGGTGAAGACGCTTCGGATCACCTCGAAGATCTCCGGCTTGTTCCTCTCGCGGATCTTCATTCGGTCCTTCATGGCTGAGATGATGTGCTGGGTGCGATCTTCAGCTCCGGTCTTACTGCTCTTCTCCGCCGCTCCTACAGGCAGACAGACAGACAGACAAAGAGAGAGAGAGAGAGAGGGAGACAACGGACAAGAACAAGAGTCTTAGCGAGTAGCTGTAGTGCTGATCAGTTTATAAACATAACTTTAAACATAAGACATTCTGTTCATCAGCTTGTAGTCCGTATGAACTACACCGTGCGCCTTCTCTGCAGTGATGTTCCATTTTTTCTGTTACGTTTCAATGCAGTCAGAAAAACATCCCTGTTAAGGTTTAGGGATCATAACGAAGCTCTGTGCTAATGCTCTGGGTTTACTTACGGATGGCTGTGGCATCACTTTGAACACACAAACAACTGAACAGCCTTTCTTAAATGTAATGAGCACCAAAGTGAAAATTGGCCAAAGCTGAGACCGAAATTCAAGAGGCACGTGACTGGAAAAAAGGTGTTTTCATTAATTTGCCGTTTTATTCATTGTTTTGGAACGTAAAACCACAACAGAATAACGAAAATTCACTTTCGTTATTGCTAAAACTGAGCTGACAAATACAAACAGTTTGCATTAAATAAGCTTACTAGCTTCGCATGCTCACAGGCACCTTCCCTGCTCCCTCTGATGCTCCACATGAACCGAGATTTTTATAGATCTCATGTCTAAAGTTCCTCAAAGAATCTGTGAAATAGTTACACGTGGCCAGTATTTTCACTGTGCTGTGCATCTGTGCTGACCAGCGCAGGACAGTGAAGGAAACAAGCAGCACTGCTTCTCTTTTCATTAGCACTCGTTATGTAATCTCGTTTTTACCAGGTAACTCGTTTGGTGAAATGTGCTGGAGGCCTCCCTCCTACTGAGGTCTGAAAGCAAAGAAGACGTGACAGTGTGTATTAAAAACAGCTGGGTGTCTAAACACGTCCAGCGCGTCTCACTCTGTAGACAGTCGGCGTTGAGGAGCTCCTGGCACTTCTCGTGACATTTGACCCCGCACTCAGAGCAGCGCATGCCCTGCCGGGCGATCCCCCACAGCAGCCCTTCGCACTCATAGCAGTAGGTCGGCGTGGTGGCCGTCCAGACCTCGAAGTTATGAGGCGTGGTGCAGGAGATGGGGTAGATCAGAGCCTGCAGGGTCTTCTTATACACATGGGTCTTCTGCAGGACAGAGAGAGGACAGGTCAGTAACACAGAAACACAACATACATCTCATCACTGTCGGGCAAAAACACTGCATCTCCAATGTTTTGGGTTTTTACTTCTTTACAAAATATGAAAAAAAAAACAGAGGTGTAAACTTCAGGTCCAGACAGTAAAAATCCTTCCCAGGGTTTTGTTCCAACTGCCTGGACAGCTCTGCTGGCGGTTTGATCTGACTAGAGAGGCCAGGCTGTTGGAACTAAATCCTCGGAAGGAATTTTACACCTCTGGAAAATTCCTCTGTTAAAATACCATGAATGGCCAGAAATGCTCCACAATGACTTCAGTAAAGAATCCTGTTCCGTTAACGTCCATTACAAGAATCTTGGAGGCTTCGTTTCCGACAGCAGCGACATGCATTTCTTCCAGCTGCAATGTTTTTGTTTAACTCTTAAGTCTCATTTATTCCTCGTGATAATAAGATCACAACATTAGTATCTGTAGCTCGCTGAACCAAACTGAGGAATTATGTGCAAAGTTTAGTCTGTAAACTTTGAATTCTTTGCCAATTTCTGTCCATAAAGCATATAAATCAATGTAAATCCAAATTATTGCATGAGGATGTAATCATTTATTGATATAATCGATTAAATAGTTGAGCAAAATGGCAGTAATAATTCTACATGACTTCTAAGACTGACCTCCCATTTGTAAATGTTTACAGACTGTAAAATATTTATTTTTTTATTTTTTCACTCTTTAAAACTCTCAAACTTTGTTCTTTGTTAGTCTGTGTGGCAATAAAATTCATCCTGAGCTAAAACTGAACTGAGCGAGAGACACAGAGAGGAGGAGTGTTACTGAAAGAGAGAGAGAGGCAGAGATGAAGGGCTGATCTCAGGGTGACCAGCTAAAGATGCTGTAGGTGTTGTGGGGGCTGTAAAAGATGGATTATAACAGCATTTATCTGGCAACCAGTCTTCAGATTTTACTCCAGAGATTAATTATCTTTCCCAAAACTCGGCACGTTCCTCGGGCAAACTTCACACACAGCCACATACCTCAGCTGATGGAATAACTGATGATAACAGCTGATGGAACTTCTTCTTGATTCGATTTGATTCACTTCACCTCACTTCACTTCACTTCACTTCACTTCACTTCACTTCACTTCACTTCACCTCACTTCACTTCACCTCACTTCACTTCACTTCACTTCACTTCACCTCACTTCACTTCACCTCACATCACTTCACTTCACTTCACTTCAATTCAATTCACTTCACTTCACTTCACTTCACATCACCTCACTTCACCTCACATCACTTCACTTCACTTCACTTCAATTCAATTCAATTCACTTCACTTCACTTCACTTCACTTCACCTCACTTCACTTCACCTCACATCACTTCACTTCACTTCACTTCAATTCAATTCACTTCACTTCACTTCACTTCACTTCACATCACCTCACTTCACTTCACTTCACTTCACTTCAATTCAATTTACTTCACTTCACTTCACTTCACCTCACTTCACTTCACCTCACTTCACTTCACATCACTTCACTTCACTTCACCTCACTTCACATCACCTCACATCACTTCACTTCAATTCAATTTACTTCACTTCACTTCACTTCACTTCACTTCACATCACCTCACTTCACTTCACATCACTTCACTTCAATTCAATTTACTTCACTTCACTTCAATTCACTTCACTTCACCTCACTTCACTTCACCTCACTTCAATTCACTTCACCTCATTTCACTTCACTTCACCTCACTTCACTTCATTTCACTTCACTTCACTTCACCTCACTTCACTTCAATTCACTTCAATTCACCTCACTTCACTTCACATCACTTCACTTCACTTCACCTCACTTCACTTCACATCACTTCACTTCACTTCACTTCACTTCACTTCACTTCACTTCACCTCACCTCACCTCACTTCACTTCAATTCACTTCACCTCACTTCACTTCACCTCACTTCACTTCACATCACTTCACTTCACTTCACCTCACTTCACATCACCTCACATCACTTCACTTCAATTCAATTTACTTCACTTCACTTCACTTCACTTCACTTCACTTCACTTCACATCACCTCACTTCACTTCACATCACTTCACTTCAATTCAATTTACTTCACTTCACTTCAATTCACTTCACTTCACCTCACTTCACTTCACCTCACTTCAATTCACTTCACCTCATTTCACTTCACTTCACCTCACTTCACTTCATTTCACTTCACTTCACTTCACCTCACTTCACTTCAATTCACTTCAATTCACCTCACTTCACTTCACATCACTTCACTTCACTTCACCTCACTTCACTTCACATCACTTCACTTCACTTCACTTCACTTCACTTCACTTCACTTCACCTCACCTCACCTCACTTCACTTCAATTCACTTCACCTCACTTCACATCACTTCAATTCACTTCAATTTACTTCACTTCACTTCAATTTACTTCACCTCACTTCACTTCACTTCAATTCACCTCACCTCACCTCACCTCACCTCACCTCACCTCACCTCACTTCACTTCACTTCACTTCAATTCAATTCAATGTTATTATCAGAGCCTTTTCTCTAACAGATCTTGTTAGCACCATGCTAACTGGTGGGGTATAAGCCCTTACTGGTTAGCTCCACCAGCCTTGTAGCTCCAGTTCAAAGCTAAATAAGAGCTGCGTCTGCTGTGAGGGTGGTGAGGTGGGTAAACGGGTTCTGTAGTGAAAGCGCTGCTGTGAATGTGAAGTTCTGATCACGCTGCTCGTTGTCGTAGAGATGCTGCTCCGTGTGCAGGTGTAGGCAGGCAGGTGTCACTGACAGCCAGCCAAAAGTGGGCTGTAGAACAGCCTGTGGGCATCCGCCTCCCTCCCCTGGCCTCGCTCTGCTCTGCTGTCTTTAAAAAGCCCTGAGTAGTGCTTGGGGGGGTGAGAGGTGCTGATGATGTGTTCTGTTTGGGGGGGATGAAGCGAGAGCATCGGGGTTGCAGTGACTGTTTGGGAAAAACAAGTTTTGCCCAAATGGTGTAGAGGCAGAACGGAGGGAGGTGCAGCAAGAGCTTAGCTCAGCTCAGTGGGCTTAAAGCGTTAGTTTAAGCCCCCTTTACTTCAAACGTGGCTGATCAGCCACGACAGGGTGGGCATATGAAGTTTAGCACTGGAGCCATGAGGCTAATGTAGCTAAGAAATAATGGAAGCTTGTACCCCACCAATTAGCACGGCGCTTACATCAACACACACTTATCTCAAAACACTTGAACACAAATGATCCAATTTGCAGAGAAATTGCAGTAAGAATGAGGTGAGTGGTATAAAATATGTCTGTACTGTCACTGGGTGAGGGGGGGTGGGGTCTGGTGGGTCTTCAGGGCCATGATATGGGCAGCTCTGATTTAGCCCGTGTTTATAGATATCAGTGTGTTTTACAGTGTCAGAAACCACACAATCAAGTCTATTAGAGATACTGAACACCTCTGTGTGGTTTAAGGACGGTAAGTGATGAGGCAGACGTGTAGTTAGCACCATGCTAATCGGTGGGTATATGATTCTATTACATGTCAGCTATTTTAGCCTCAGAGCTTCAGTGCTAAAACTAAAGAAGCAAACTTCAGACCCTTGGCTGATGGACCACATGTCCAGTAAAAGAGGAAAAGTGAGTGAGCTAGGTTTGACCAGACTATCGCTTTAATGACGGCGGTGCCACAGATTCATCATTACTTTGAGCCCTGCTGTGTTTCTCTTACCAGCTCCTCGTCTTTGAGTGAAGAACGAGACTGCAGAGCATACGAGATACCAGCCTTCCTGCACTGGACCAGAGACTGAGAGAGAGACAGGCAGAGAGAGAGAGAGACAGAAATATTAGACGTTATTTTCTTCTTCAACATCATCTCCATACTCTACTGTAATATTCCACTACTTGCTTCAGCAACAACTGATCATTACACATCAAGCCAATAAAGTTATTCTAATTGAACTGAACTGAAATACAGAGAGAGAGAGAGAGAGAGAGAGAGAGAGAGAGCTGGACAGAGAGCGGAGGAGAGAGAGAGAGAGGGAGAGCTGGACAGAGAGCGGAGGAGAGAGAGGGAGAGCTGGACAGAGAGAGGAGGAGAGAGAGAGAGAGGGAGAGCTGGACAGAGAGCGGAGGAGAGAGAGAGAGAGAGAGCTGGACAGAGAGCGGAGGAGAGAGAGAGAGAGGGAGAGCTGGACAGAGAGCGGAGGAGAGAGAGGGAGAGCTGGACAGAGAGAGGAGGAGAGAGAGAGAGAGGGAGAGCTGGACAGAGAGCGGAGGAGAGAGAGAGAGGGAGAGCTGGACAGAGAGCGGAGGAGAGAGAGAGAGAGGGAGAGCTGGACAGAGAGCGGAGGAGAGAGAGGGAGAGCTGGACAGAGAGAGAGAGAGAGAGAGGGAGAGCTGGACAGAGAGCGGAGGAGAGAGAGAGAGAGAGAGAGAGAGAGGGAGAGAGAGAGAGCTGGACAGAGAGCGGAGGAGAGAGAGGGAGAGCTGGACAGAGAGCGGAGGAGAGAGAGAGAGGGAGAGCTGGACAGAGAGAGAGGGAGAGCTGGACAGAGAGCGGAGGAGAGAGAGAGAGGGAGAGCTGGACAGAGAGTGGAGGAGAGAGAGGGAGAGCTGGACAGAGAGAGAGAGAGAGAGAGGGAGAGCTGGACAGAGAGCGGAGGAGAGAGAGAGAGAGAGAGAGAGAGAGAGAGGGAGAGAGAGAGAGCTGGACAGAGAGCGGAGGAGAGAGAGGGAGAGCTGGACAGAGAGCGGAGGAGAGAGAGAGAGGGAGAGCTGGACAGAGAGAGAGGGAGAGCTGGACAGAGAGCGGAGGAGAGAGAGAGAGGGAGAGCTGGACAGAGAGCGGAGGAGAGAGAGAGAGGGAGAGCTGGACAGAGAGAGAGGGAGAGCTGGACAGAGAGCGGAGGAGAGAGAGAGAGGGAGAGCTGGACAGAGAGAGAGGGAGAGCTGGACAGAGAGCGGAGGAGAGAGAGAGAGAGGGAGAGCTGGACAGAGAGCGGAGGAGAGAGAGAGAGAGGGAGAGCTGGACAGAGAGCGGAGGAGAGAGAGAGAGGGAGAGCTGGACAGAGAGCGGAGGAGAGAGAGAGAGAGAGGGAGAGCTGGACAGAGAGCGGAGGAGAGAGAGAGAGAGGGAGAGCTGGACAGAGAGCGGAGGAGAGAGAGAGAGGGAGAGCTGGACAGAGAGCGGAGGAGAGAGAGAGAGGGAGAGCTGGACAGAGAGCGGAGGAGAGAGAGGCAGAGCTGGACAGAGAGCGGAGGAGAGAGAGAGAGGGAGAGCTGGACAGAGAGAGAGGGAGAGCTGGACAGAGAGCGGAGGAGAGAGAGAGAGGGAGAGCTGGACAGAGAGAGAGGGAGAGCTGGACAGAGAGCGGAGGAGAGAGAGAGAGAGGGAGAGCTGGACAGAGAGCGGAGGAGAGAGAGAGAGGGAGAGCTGGACAGAGAGCGGAGGAGAGAGAGAGAGGGAGAGCTGGACAGAGAGCGGAGGAGAGAGAGAGAGAGGGAGAGCTGGACAGAGAGCGGAGGAGAGAGAGAGAGGGAGAGCTGGACAGAGAGCGGAGGAGAGAGAGAGAGAGGGAGAGCTGGACAGAGAGCGGAGGAGAGAGAGAGAGGGAGAGCTGGACAGAGAGCGGAGGAGAGAGAGAGAGGGAGAGCTGGACAGAGAGCGGAGGAGAGAGAGAGAGAGGGAGAGCTGGACAGAGAGCGGAGGAGAGAGAGAGAGGGAGAGCTGGACAGAGAGAGGAGGAGAGAGAGAGAGGGAGAGCTGGACAGAGAGCGGAGGAGAGAGAGAGAGGGAGAGCTGGACAGAGAGCGGAGGAGAGAGAGAGAGGGAGAGCTGGACAGAGAGCGGAGGAGAGAGAGAGAGAGGGAGAGCTGGACAGAGAGCGGAGGAGAGAGAGAGAGGGAGAGCTGGACAGAGAGCGGAGGAGAGAGAGAGAGAGGGAGAGCTGGACAGAGAGCGGAGGAGAGAGAGAGAGGGAGAGCTGGACAGAGAGCGGAGGAGAGAGAGAGAGGGAGAGCTGGACAGAGAGCGGAGGAGAGAGAGAGAGAGGGAGAGCTGGACAGAGAGCGGAGGAGAGAGAGAGAGGGAGAGCTGGACAGAGAGCGGAGGGCTGAGCGCTGATAATCTGAGAGATTAAAGGTCTCTGTATTGATCTGAGCACAGCGGCCGCTTCATCCCCTCACCCTGAGAGCGGCTACTCAGACCTGCTGAGGACCCACTGCTCTCACACGTCCTCACTAACGCATCACTCAGCCTTTCTTCCTGCTTTCCTGCGCCGACTGTCTCTCTGCCACAGCAGCCGCGGACGGTGTGCTGTGTTATTGTGCTGCTCTGGAAAGGCTTCACAGCTGAGACGCTGTTCATTTCAGAGCCATAGAGGGGAAAAGACTAACAGCCTGTCTGATTCCCACAGACTACAGTCTGGCTCTGTATCTGCGCTTCTGCTACACAACCACTCATTTTACTGAGATTCTCTAGAAAAGAATTACTTTGACATTAATTTTTTTTAAAATTGACATTCATTAAAATTTGTTTTCCAAGTTTTGAAAAAATGTGTTATTTCAGCACCAAGTCGAAAAATACGTTTCTCAACTTAAGAGAAAAGAATCAAAATATCAGGATAACCTGCGTTTCTGACCAAAAACATGACGAAGACATTCTTGTAGTATCAACATAAGTCAATGTAATTTTAAGAAAACAAGTCAATGTAATTTTAAGAAAACAAGTCAATGTAATTTTAAGAAAACGAGTCAATGTAATTTTAAGAAAACGAGCCACTGTCCTAACGAGTCAATTTTTTTTTCAAATGAAACTCACAAGTTTAAGAACAGTCAAAATTTCTAGATAATCTACGTAAACATTTGGAGAAAATAATATTATTTGGACTGACTTACTTATTTTCTCAACACTAAGTCAAACAAGTTGAGAAGTCATTTTAATATACTGTAAGTCACAATATGAAGATAGAGTCATAATATCAAGACGATTAAAGTAAAAATTTGGAAAAGGTTTCATTGTTTAAACAAAAGTTTGTTTAAAATAAAAATGTTGCCGAAAGGTAAATGTTATTTCCATGTGAACTCAAATAAGGAAAAACACGGAGAAAATAAGTTCTTATTTCAACATATTGAGTAAAATGACTCGTTATTTCAACATAGGACGTCATAGATTTTGAGACAATGAGTAATTTCAACTTAATAAGTCAGAATGATGAGAAATGAAGTAATGAATATTGTAAAGGACAATTATTATTTTAATAATAATAATCTTAATATAAGTACAAATGATGGATATTTTTAATAGATTTCATTTTGTATATTTTTAGATGTTGAAAACATTTTATAGCTTATTTCCTTTACAGGATATTAAAGTCTGACCGAGTTTGCTTTGTTTACTTTGTGCTGGTCAGCCGAATCAGATTTCCAGTGATGGACAGTGAAGCGCGTTTAACTGAAGTCAGCTGAGCTGAGGAGGCTTCCG
>NC_051230.1:33695029-33705029 GCF_015220715.1 Pygocentrus nattereri
AATGGGAAAGAATTCCACCTACAAAGCTGAAAAGGAAATCATCATATTCTGTTTTTATTTATGTTTTACACAACGTCCCAACTTCATTGGAATTGGGGTTGTATATACTTGGGTTTGTTTACATGTTGACGCTTTTAGACTTTCACCAAACTATAAATGTTCTTCCATATCTTTTATGAACGATATTGACAAATCACTTATTCTTCTACTTTATTTCACTTTCACACTCCACTCTGTTTTTCCATCCCTATGGAAGCATCAGGCCAAACCCTGGTTGAAATTAATGAAAGCCTCAGTTGAAGTTCTGGTCTTAGTTCCTAAACTATATACACAATAGAAACAGTATGCCTTAACAAATATCGAACTTTTGACAGATGTCAAGCAGACATAGCTAAACATACTACAATCAATCTGTCCCACTGGCCTGACTCTTTGGTTATTTATTTGATTTATTATTATTAATTTTTCTTATAAATAAGTTGTGGCTGACTTGTTTTTGTAGATGCACTGACATTCCGTTTTGCAAAGTTCATCCAAATAAATAGAAAATTTCATTGCAAAGAAATCTTGCAGCATGTTGGGAAGTAAAGACAGAAACCCAGTCACATCTGTGGGGGAGGTGCTAATGAGCAACATCCAACAGTACTGTGACACATCTGATACAGCGGCATCTATCAAAGCCGTGGCATTTTCATTGTCTAAAATGAATATATATTGAATTCTGCATTGAAAACTTTTCTCTTTATTAGTGCTCTGAAGCGGTTGACTCACAAGGCCATATCCTCAGTTATCCTTGCTTACTTCCAAATCGCAGCTGTGGCGTAAAAAACAAAGCTTCAGCCAGCTGGGTAAGAGGCCTTGAGTTTCTCTCCTGCCATAGCAAGTTTGTCTCATATCATACATTTTTTACAACCCTAGGAGATCGCTCTTCCCAAGGATGAAACAGTACAAAGCAATTAAGGTGCTGAACAGGTGTAAAACACTGAATACACAGTACAGTTCTGATGGCTCTCAAGATCAACACTGGGTAAATTAGAATGAGGATAATAACAGTAATCAAACAAAGGCAAATGAAAGGCTTTCACAGGGACATGCCTCACGCCATGCAGGACCGCACATAATCAAACATCTACACAGCAAAGAATCAGCACGAAGCAGCACTTGTATTTTTCAAACAACATCGCCGATGAAACATAACCTGATCTTCGTCTCGGCTGGCGTCTGGGAACAGACAGAAATACAGAAACAACACATTACCAAACCAGAGTTATGAAACAAACAACCTACTGTAGACGACAGCATTCAGGCAACTGGTTTCAAATGTGGGGGCATTAGGACTGAAACAGAACGACTTCAGGGGACTCCACTATCGATCTAGCCTTCGGTTCATAAATGTTGCATTGAGATGTATAATTCATTTTACCACAATGCCCTTATTTCGTACTTCCCCCTCCCCTTTGATGTCAGGTTTGTTTTCAGTGAGAGTAATTAATTTGCCCTGAGCTTTAGAAATGGTGGGTGATATAACTAGAACAGGGCATTTACAAGGGGAGCGGTCCAAATTCCTTCTGGCTATTTGACTCAGCAGTTTCAATGCCTCTTAAAAAAATCAGAAAACAGAAAAAAGGAAAGTGAAAGCTCTATGAACTCCACTCTGTTAGGAGTGGAATTCGAATCAATTTAGAATCCTCTAAAGGGATTTGAATATGACTATTCAAATGGATGATGAAAGTGAAGAGGTTAAGGCCAGACAATGCTTTGATCAAGGCTACAAAAGTAGAGATGGGTTTGATATCTCTGGAAAACTCTTACAGACAGATTATGTGTACATGCAACAAAGGGAAACAATCAAATAATCAATATGAGCTAAGCACATAAAAAAATACTTAACTTGAAAGACACTTCCAAGATGTTGAAGAATGTGGGATTCAGGAAAAACTAGATTAGACATGTGATTGAAAAGTACCTTGGTTGAAGTCGTCCTCGGAAAATGAGAACATGGTCACCATGCCGAGATGTCTTCTACTCTCTCTCTTCTCCCGAAGGATCTGCTGGAAGCTCCTCAGGCATTTCAGCCTCCGAACATCCCTCTCACTGAGCTGTAGGGGGTGCTCTCTTTCCTCTCTGCTAGCCTCTACAGTGAAGCTGTTCTCTTCTTGTGGCTGTTGTTCCTCTGTGGGTTCCCCTTTTGGTTCTTCTTGCTCCTCAAGAAGTATGGGCTCTTCAGCTGAGAGTGAGGCTGATAGTGACTCAGTGGTAGGACAGTCTGGTAGGGTGACTTCAGTAGTATGCAATGCTGTATCATTTGGGGGATCTAATTCAGGGGAAAGAGGGGTACACAAAGACTTGCTATTCTGCTGAGAAAAGGTCTTTAAACTGCCCTCTGCTGGTTCCTGAACAGTATTGCAAGGGTTTGATGAGTTAGAGGGGCTTTCCCTTGCCTCCACACAAGCAGTGTCAGTCCTTTCAACTTGGGATTCCTCCAAAGTGGTGACTGCCATGTCTGTTTGAGGAGTTTCAAAAGGTGTTTCCATCTGAGGTGCTTCTTCACTGGATGTCCCACTCTCAGGAAAGTGTACAGTTACCTGAGGCTCATCATATGTGAACATGGGCACATAAGCACCTGCTTTTTCTACTGGTGAGGTTGCACCAGTTGCCTCCAGCTTCTTTAGAGCCCCCTTCAACGCAGATTTAAAATCTAGCACTGCCCTGCTAAACCTTCTAACTGTAAATCCCACATTGCTTCCCTCGCCAGTACCAGGCATGTACTGATCAGAGTTTGTTGAATACTGGGCTTTCCGATTCCTTAGGGGTGCAGTGTTAGCCGGACCAACAAAACCCTTTGAAGACTCTCCATTAAAAGTGAGACTTGTGCAGTTCTCATATGAAGATGCCGTGAAGTGTCCATCATCATCGGTAGCAGTGAAATTTGGATTTGAGCTCAGAGAAGAGGTACAGGGCTGTCTATCATCCTCATAAAATTGGGATGCTTGGTATTCAGAATTCTGAGAATAATCACCAACAGCCACACACTCACTATACTCCAGATCTGGTCCCTCAAAATGTACGTGCATCTCACATTGATTTGGTCTACTGGCATACCCATGCCATTCTTCCCTACTGCATGTGCTAGCAGGAGAATTGTAGTGCCGACTGGATGAAATGGAAACGTGCTCCAGGCTTATTCTTGTTGCCTCTTCTAGTGCAATACAAGCAGCTTCATCCCTAGAAGGGTCCCAGGTGTCTACTTCTCCAATGCAACCATCTGCCTCTTCAAAACTGCCTTGTCTGGAGTACAGTTCCTCTTCACTCCATCTTGTCTCTCCACTTCCACTATTTTTCAGCCCTGTCTGGTTCCAGTTCTGTTCTTCACTGGTACCATGCACTAATCTAGAGGAAGGTCTCTCATGGTCAGAGTCAGACTTTGAGCTTTGACCTGAGGAAAGAGAGCTGGTACTCGGACAGTCCTGCCCATCTTGGCGCTCAAGGTAGCCAAAGCTTAGCTTCCTTCTCCCTGTGTCCAGAGGTATGTCTGAACTCTGTTCAGGGACATCTTGCTTACATATATTGTGGACGCTATCATCAGTACTGGTGAAGGTAGATGAAGCCATACTGGACAGCCTTTGTCTTCTGAATTCTGATTCCTGGGAACACGATTCTTTGCACTGGATCTCATCATGCAAAGCAGCTTCGCGCCCTGCTTGCATACTACTACTTACATTTGTGCATTCAACAGAATGGGGTCTGTTACAACCCTTAGTGAAAGGACTCTGAGATCTGTGATTGTGGGAAAGTAAGTCCCTGGATGCAGCCCCAGGCCACGACTCCATACCTGTTTTCGTACCTGAACGAATGCCCTCAATCTCCATTAAAACTGCATCTACACAGCTGGACACCTCTTCAACAGACCCACGAACAGAGGACAGGTACTCCCGCAGGTCTGAAATTTCTTCCTGGATTTTATTGATGCCCCTTAGTTCCTTCAATATATGCTCAATAATGGCACTTGATTCTTCCTCTGTTTCCTCATTTTCCTCCACAATTTTTTCCTGGACAGCCATGTTAAACTGATAAAGCAGAGAGTCTTTCTGATACATGGACGCCCCACCAGCAAGCCCACCGCCAAAAGCAAACCCAGCTCCATTGAGATCTTGAGCCGTCTGGCTTTGCAACTCTGTTGGATTACTGTGTTGCAAGGTGCAGGGAATTCTGATACCACCCTCTCGGTTCAACTCGACCTCTCCTACACAACATGCCTGAGCAACATCACTGTGTCCTTGTCCATTTGGAACTTGAGGAGGACTGCAGGCCTCAACCGAAGTCCTTCCCCTCCTATAGTAGTCTTGCATCTCGCCCACATCCTCTGTCTCTTCTTCATCTTCCTCTTCAATCCCTGCATAGTAGAGACTTGAAGCCTGGACAGAGTGGTCAGTAGAACCTTGGAGAAGGCGATGGATCTTCCCTCGTAGCACAAGGGCCACTCTAGGATTTGGCTGCCTCCTCTTGGGCACCACAGTCTTGTTCTTGGGTCGGCTATACTGTGCCACACCTGTCCCATCCTGGCCATTGAAGCGATTGCGGGAGAACATTTTTGGTTGGTTGCTGGGGCAGGCACTTCCAGTGCTGAGAGTTTGATTCACATTATCGTTTCAACTTCCAATAGATTAGCCATTTAAGAATCAGTTGATAGATATATGTGCAATTATTTCATGGCTGAGAGAGAGAAAACAAGGTAACAGTAAAAAAAAAAGTACAGCTGAAACTGTCAACTTACACGTGGCAAAGTAAAATGTTTCTGAAATTTCCTTCCCTCTCTCAAAGCAAACGGTTCATAAATGTGCTTCCCAACTATCCCATTGCTCCAATTATCTTCCAGCGTCACCCTGTGACCTTTCAGATCCCTCCTGCTACAGAGCATTCGCACGCCATCGAACAGTCTGACCACCAATCAGAAGCATATGTCAGAGCAAGGCATGATCAACGACCATGACACTCTCTCTGTCAAGATGCTAAATGTCAAATCAATGTTGGTGTTGAAAAGTCAAATATGTGAGGATTACTGTGCATCACATTTGAACTTTCGGTTACACAGATGCACAACCTTTGTTTACACACACTCACTCAAACAAGGAAATTGGGTTCACAGAAATCCCCCATGATTATGCAAATGAAAATCTGTGTTTGTAGTTGGAGTTTTGTATAAATGTTGCTTTTGATTAATTATACCCACTTGGATTGCTATCATCCAGGTTAGTTTGAACCAATGTGATCTGACGGTATACGCAGAATCATAAATGTTAAATAATTACACAAATATGTCGCTATCATATCCATGCACATACACTTAAAACAGTGCAAAGCATGTGGCACTGTCAAAAAACAATGACTGATTCACAAAACCAGAAACATTATTGAGTTAAGACTTCATTGACAAGGACAACCAAGGCAAAAGACATTTTGCTGGTCTTGAGCTCCACTCAAAAGCGTACTTAAGCATCTTTAGAAGATATACACACCCGTAGACCTAATGGAAAAACACAGTCCTGAGGGTCCTTCACCTCAGAGTCGACAGAAAAATATAACATGAATAACAGTCTGCAGTCAAACCCAGCTGCATACTTGTAGATAGATTTCTATCCACCCCGCAGATTGAATCTTTCTCCCAGTCATCAGTCCAACAAACATACATTTGTTAAACGATAAAATATATGTTTGTTAAACGTTATTGTGATACTAATATTACAATAAATGGGGGGGGGCAGTTGTGGGCTGGAGGTCAGGGAACCGGCCCTGTGACTGGAAGGTTGCTGGTTTGATCCCCAGCTCTGACAGTATGTGACTGAATTGTCCTTGAGCAAGACACCTAACCCCCAACTGCTCCCCAGGCGCTGTGGATAGGGCTGCCCACCGCTCCGGGCAAGTGTGCTCCCTGCCCTCTAGTGTGTGTGTGCTCACCAGTGTGTATGTGGTGTTTCACTTCACGGATGGGTTAAATGCGGAGGTGAAATTTCCCTGCTGTGGGACTAATAAAGGTCACTTAATCTAATCTAATATTGCAGAAGGCTGCAATATCATAATCTACCCAAATACAGTGTTTTTTAGGATGCTTAGAGTAGCATTCTCAATTTTTAGTTTAAGGCCCCCTTAGTTAATTGTAAGTGCCTCCACTTGCTCCCCTTCTCGTCCTTCATGCCCCCCCGTCACTAATTTTTCTTAACAAACAAGGACCTTGTCTTCCCAGGACCTTATCACTGACACTGTTCTGTTCTGTGACATTACAGATAACTCATTTAGTCGTGAATTCCTATTGTGATACTTTCACAAATAAAGCACTTAATTGGGCTGGTACTTGCGAGGGTACATCTCCAGGACCTTAAGTTAAGGGAACATAGATGTGCTATATTCCAGTGCAGTTATATTAATTAATAGTGTGTTGTACAGTGTGCCATTAACAAGTAGCACTTTTTTAGATGTGGCCAAAGCTGATTTAATATACTGAAACAATCTGATATTACTAAGAAGAAAAAGGCCTCACTGACCAGAGTGCCCTTCTAACCACATAACATTAGTGATTCACTAATAAATGAATATTGAAAGGTGCATCATGTTTGAAATATATAGCAGTGAAGACGCCACCTGAGTCCACAGTACTTCTCTCACCTCAGACCTGAGCCAGCCAGACACAGCTCAGGTGTATATACTCAACTGCAGACACAAAGGAACAGAGACACGTCCGTGAAAAATGCAGGCAAGGTTTTCACGCACCTTCATGCAATGTCCCTGAATGCTCAGACTGAAATGTCATCAGCCACGGCTCTTTTCTCCCTACAGCTGACTCGAAGATCTCGAGCACAACAGATTATTGTACGAGTCTAAAGCATAGCGTTTGACACCATGGCAACATCGAGCTGCCAACAGCGCACACCGCACAGTAGATGAAGACACGGTTTCACAGAAACGCTCAGAATTAACAAGCTTGTTTGAAACTGGTGTGAATTCTAACAGTTTAATAAGGTTATATCAAATACTTTCCCCCCCAAAATCAGAGAGAAACGAAAGGAAACAGACAACGGGCTACGCTACTGATTCAGAAACGACTCGGCACGTCGTGTAATTGTTTTCCCAAACTTCCATTCCATTTTGTTGTAAACAATGTGCTGTGCAGCGTTCTGGAAAGTTACTCTAGCAGGGAGAAATGGAGCTGTCAGAGAATGGATTTTAGAAAGCAAGTCATCTGCAGCCTCTCATTTAAAGCCAATTAAGCAGGTTTGTTTGCAAAACACTATTTTAGGGCCTGGGTATTTTATAGCTTCCTACAAGCTCTGGGAAAGGTTGGATTTGTCAAGTTTGCTGAAATATGTGCTATTAAAAATGAGTTAGAGTTGCACAATATGGACAAATTACTCGTGCTGTAATAATACTGTTACACATCGAGACAATATACCTTACAACCTTGCACTGGTCTGACCAAATGAATTCCCCTTTATTGGATTACATGAATACCTTCAACAACCAATAAAATCCATCAAAATCCAACTGGAACTGTAGTAGGCCAGAATGCTCACAGCACACTATGATTGGTTAGAGGACTCATTTGCATATTGCTGCCTTCCGTCAGTATTCCAAAGGCCAATAATGCAGAAATGATGATGACAGACTGATTCAAAGCATTCTAGATTTCCAGAATTCTGAGCGTTCTAGAATTCCGATATGACGGATTGAAAGTATTCCAATTATAATGAGCTGAATTAAACACATTGTAAAAGTACATCTGAATTCTGGACATTCTAGAATTTCAGCAAGCTGATTCAAAAGTGCTCTAAGACATCATATTTCTGAGCCTGGCAGAATTCCAATATGGGGAGTTGATGGTATTCCAGTTATATTAAGCTCAATTAAAAGTATTGTAAAAAAAAACAAAAAAAAAAAACATGTAGATTATGGAAATTCTAGAATTCCAGCAAGCTGGCTCAATAGTGCTCTAAAACTCAACAGTTCTAAGTCTTTTAAAATTCCAGTATAACGGATTAAAAAAATCATTCCATAATTCTGAGCATTCTAGACTTTCAGTGAACTGAATTGAAAGTATTGTGGAACTCCAGGAATCTGAGTTTTCTATTATTCCAAGAAGGTGGATTAAATTCATTCTACAAATCTAGGAATCTGGGCATTCTAGAATTTCAGTTTGGAAGGAAAGTCTTCTAGAATTTCAGGATTCTAGGCATTTCAAAAATCCTGTAAGCTGGATGGAAAGTCTTCTAGAATTCCAAAATTCTGGGCATTGTAGAATTACACTGTGCTGGACTGAAAGTATTCTACATTTTTGGAATTCTAGCTTTCCTAGGATTCCAGTATGGTTTATTAAAAGCCTGTACTGGCTTGAACTGCACAGAAGTCACTACGTTTTCTCAGCACAGCTGTGGAAGCCAGCGCATCTCCACTGGTACGTTCTGCAGCGTCAATCAAACTCCACTGATACGGGAACGGTAGCTATGGAAACCGCACGCTACCTGGGTGCTGGTTCCCTTAATCATTTCTATAGATATCTCTCTATAAAAGCACCAATTAGCCACAAAAATCTCCCTCTGATCTCAGCCGTCTGCCAGCCATCCCTCCTCTGTCTCCATCTCTCTGCTCTCTTCAGCACTTATAAAACTCCGGACAAACAAGAACCATTCAGAACAGAGACAGAGCAGATCATTAGAGAAGGACAGATGGGGCATGTTAAGTGAAAGAAAGGTCAGCTCCGATCTTACGGTGGATTTGTATCCTATCTAGTTATGACTCAACATATCTCCGAACATCCTGAGGGAACATGAAAGAAAATATGAACTGTATGATCACTGACTATAGCGAACATGCTAGTTAAATTCCCTTTGTAGAGTTTAGGGAGGAATTCAAAGCATTTTAGATTTTGATTATCCTGAGCATGCCAGAATTCCAGTAAAGCAGATTCCAGAGCATTCTAGAATTCAGGAATTCTAAACTCTTAAATCATTCTTAAATTTAGGAATTCTTGTCTTTGTAAATTTGCAGAATAGTTTAAATTTAAGAACTCCCATCTTTCTAGATGAGGTTGCGATAAATTAGGATAATTGCAAACTCCAGGAATTCTGAGCCTTCTAAAATTCCAGGTAAGGACATTATGGTTGGGTGAGGGTAATGCTGAATATGAAATGCTGTGTTTTTGAAGTTAATAAGGTAATCAGGAATGCTGGCACTTCACAGTTTGTTTTCCTTCCTTCACCACGCCTGAATTAACTCAGGGAGGTCTTGATAAGTAGCAGAGAAAACAGAACTTAATAATACAGCAGCTCTCCAGGACCTGAGCTGAGAAAGCATGAATAAAGGCTGGTTTATGACGTATCACACCAACACATCAGGCTAAACAGACGCTCAGTTTGACAAACTGATGGTTGTTTCATACCTGCTGAACTTTAAAAGGTCACAGACGCTCCTGGCTATGACTGGCGGGGTGTTGTGGAGCCGTCTGTCAGCAGAGCGACTCTTTAATTATACACAATGAGGCAGCAGAGCGGAGGGCGTGTATAAATCACTGAGCTTTTCACTCTCACTTTAACCAGAGCCCAACATTCCCTGCACCGGACACCCGTCAGTTCACCAATGAACAGAATGCTTCCGATTCTCTTTCAGTTCAATTCTGCCGTTCTATAATGCCTTTCCCCTCACAGCAGTGGAAATATAGAATTCTGATGATTCTGGAATTCTAAAATGCTTTGAATCCACCATGCTGGAATTCTAACCATCAAAATTCTGGAATTCAAGAATGCTTTTGAATGCACCTTAAAAGAATTACAGTACCGGTTTGTAATATTCCGGACCTCTATAATGATTTAAATTTTACTTGAAGTTCACTTTTGCTTGCTTTTGTACTTTTACTTTAATTGTATTTTACTTTAATTTCAGAATTCTGACGATCCTATGAATCTAGACTGCTCGGAATCCATCGTACTGGAATTGTGTCACTGTCAAAATTCAT
>NC_051230.1:33712529-33775029 GCF_015220715.1 Pygocentrus nattereri
TGAATAACCGACTCTAAATGTAGGTATTGTGATATAAACCGAGTCCGTTCTACAGTTTCTCATTAGACTGAATGAATAACCGACTCTAAATGTAGGTATTGTGATATAAACCGAGTCTGTTCTACAGTTTCTCATTAGACTGAATGAATAACCGACTCTAAATGTAGGTATTGTGATATAAACCGAGTCTGTTCTACTGTTTCTCATTAGACTGAATGAATAACCGACTCTAAATGTAGGTATTGTGATATAAACCGAGTCCGTTCTACAGTTTCTCATTAGGCTGAATGAATAACCGGCTCTAAATGTAGGTATTGTGATATAAACCGAGTCTGTTCTACAGTTTCTCATTAGGCTGAATGAATAACCGGCTCTAAATGTAGGTATTGTGATATAAACCGAGTCTGTTCTACAGTTTCTCATTAGGCTGAATGAATAACTGACTCTAAATGTAGGTATTGTGATATAAACTGAGTCTGTTCTACAGTTTCTCATTAGACTGAATGAATAACCGACTCTAAATGTAGGTATTGTGATATAAACCGAGTCCGTTCTACAGTTTCTCATTAGACTGAATGAATAACCGACTCTAAATGTAGGTATTGTGATATAAACCGAGTCTGTTCTACAGTTTCTCATTAGACTGAATGAATAACCGACTCTAAATGTAGGTATTGTGATATAAACCGAGTCCGTTCTACAGTTTCTCATTAGACTGAATGAATAACCGGCTCTAAATGTAGGTATTGTGATATAAACCGAGTCTGTTCTACAGTTTCTCATTAGGCTATTGTGATATAATCGAGTGGATCAGACACAGCAGTGCTGCTGGAGTTGTAAGCACCTCAGCTGGACGGAGAACCAAAAATATCCAGCCTGACAAGGTAGAAGTGTCTATTAGAGTGGACAGTGAGTGGGCACAGTATTTAAAACCTGTATTTTACCCTGTTGATATTTAAGCCCTGTGTTATCTCTAGTTGTTGCTGGTCTTTGTTGTTTGGACCTGTTCTGATGTTTGGTGTTTGATGTTTAGGATTTGTTCGGTGTGTTTCCCGTCATGTCTGTACCCGAATCTATCCGTGTTGGCTACATGAACCTGGACTGTCTTGACCCTGATTTTGGATTTGCCCACAATAAAAGTCGCTTATCTCCACATATGCATCCGCAACCTCGCTCACCGTTACACAACCACCCAAATAGTACTTGCTCTGTGAGGGTCTGTGGGGGTCCTGACCACTGAAATGCGCAGCGAGTGTAGAAACAAGGACGTTTTCCATATAAGGTGCTCAGTGAATGTGTAGTTAATGTGATTAACTACAAAAAAATAACAATTAAAAAATTAATCATGAAATTATGTGATTACTTACAATTAAATACACAAAATGACGCGATTATTCGATTTTAACTACACAAAATAATGAGATTCATCACTATTAATGAATTTAATTGTTTGACAGCAAACAGAATTCTCACTCACAAACACACACACTCGTCTGAACATGTATGCACTCACACACACACACACACACACACACACACACACACACACACACACACACACACACACACACACACACACAGTCACTGACACATGCAGCTCTGCTGACACACTGTATAATTTGTCCCTCTGTTATCTGTGTTTTCTATCCAGGCTGCTTCTGTCCTCTTCACCAACTCTAATTCCGACTACCCACAACACCAAACACACACAAACGCGCACACACACACACACACACACACATTCAGTTGTGCCCTTATGCCTTGTTATTGATCTGCGTGCATGTGTGTGGTTTTCATGAAGCTTCAGGGCAAACGGAGCTGATGGTGAACAAAAGAGTTCAAACTAAACTGATTTTGATTCACCAACACACACAATACTGCATATACAGCATGCTTTCAAAAAATCTATCAGAGTATGTTCGGCAAAAACATCAAAACATCATACATTTCTGTGTACTCTATTCCCTGTTTGTAGATATCGGTCACACAGCGTCAGAAACCACATAATCAGGTCTATTAGAGATACTTAACAACCACGGTTTGAGGAGTGTGTGATGATTCAGGCAACCAGTTAGCCCCACGTTTTAAGCTTTCATGAGCAAAGTTCAGACACAAACATGTCATCACTGGTCTACATTTGGGGAAATGGGGTTCATTCGTTTTTTTGCTGAACTACTGCTTTAAAACAATTTGTTGATTTAAAGTGGTGCTGCATGTACAGATTACATGCAGCACCACCTTTGTAAGAAATAGTCATTCCCACCTACAAGACCGATTTGAGTTGAATTGGACAAAACACTAGACATTCGTTTCATAAGAGAGGAGAGGAAATACAGCCTGTTGTGTAATAAGATATTTGCATGCAGTTTTACAACTTGCCTTATAACAGTGCAAGCTGGACAAAGTGAGGATTATCCAGTAAGGGTGTTCGTGAGCTTTCCTCACAGTGGGCTCACTGGAGTTCTGGCTCAAGTTATCTGCGTAACTGAGAATGAACTAATCTGGCTAACTGATGATGATACCATTGCACTGTTGTAATACTGATTATAATACAACATCAAACAGGCCAAGGGAGGAATCTAAGGAAAGGAGGTGCAAACTCACCTTAGAATGACAATTATTGTTTTTTTAATTTTCAAGAATGGGGCCTTCCTCATTCCTGACACTCTGCATTCCGGCCTCTCAGCAGGACAACAAGTCCAAAACACGAAGGAAGGAAACAGCAAAAACAGTGCCGGCATCTTCAGACATGTTCCAGGTCCGGCAGAGTCAAGACTCCAACAGGTCCAGAGTCCAGAGTCGGCTCAGTCTTTTCAACCTACTTAAACAGATTAATGGTCCATGGTACAGCAGTTCTACAGACTAGCTCCTATGCAGAACCCACAATTCAAACTAGCTGATGTGCAGGTAGTCCAACGTCTCAACCTAGAGCCACACATATCAAACTCGTTAAGGAAGAGTTACTCCGCCCCACCGCAATTCTTTAAACGAGTTCTACACATTACACGCAATTTCAATGACTTACTGCACAGTTAGGCCATCCTACAGCAATTCAAGAGACAAGTTTTCATGTAGTACCCACAATTTAATCTAGTTAACGCAGTTTTAGGCCCTAAACGAATGCACTCACCTGCTCTACACAGACTGTTCACCTCCAAGTCTTTCCCTCCCTCATTCGCCCTCTCTCTCTCTCTCTCTCTCTGTCTCTGTCTCCGTCTCTCTGTAGCTTGTTGCTCTGAAAACATCCACAGCCTTCACGCTCTCTCTCTCAAACTCCTCCCTTTTTCTCTCACCCTGCTTCTCCCTCTCTCTCTCTCCATTTCTTCCGTCTGCTAGTCTTGTTCTGTTTCACGCTTTTCCATTCCCGTGTCGGCGTCTCCAACACTGCCGCCGGTGTTGGTGTTAAAGCGCACTGATTCACTGTAAAGGACAAACACTCTCGATACAACACAAACACACTCAATGCAAACAACAACACACATCCCACAGACGCCGTCACATCTTCAGGCCTTCCTGCACTTCACCTCATCATTTTTTGCACTAATCTCACACACTATATACACTATATATGTTGTACATGGATGAAGTTTATTTATAATGTGTACCTATTGCTCCGGAAGAGAAGGCTCTGGCTCTCAGACACTCGGAGGCTCTTTATGACTCTTCAGGTGACGTAAAACACAAACAAATCGTCTTTAAAAGGCCAATATTAAATACACAAATACGATATTACAAGACACTCAAATGAAACCAGCATGAAGAATGTTAGACTATACTGTATCTGTTTAAATACAGTGTGATGAATGTTGGACTATACTGTATCTGTTTAAATACAGTGTGATGAATGTTAGACTATACTGTATCTGTTTAAATACAGCGTGATGAATGTTAGACTATACTGTATCTGTTTAAATACAGTGTGATGAATGTTAGACTATACTGTATCTGTTTAAATACAGTGTGATGAATGTTGGACTATACTGTATCTGTTTAAATACAGTGTGATGAATGTTGGACTATACTGTATCTGTTTAAATACAGTGTGATGAATGTTAGACTATACTGTATCTGTTTAAATACAGTGTGATGAATGTTGGACTATACTGTATCTGTTTAAATACAGTGTGATGAATGTTGGACTATACTGTATCTGTTTAAATACAGTGTGATGAATGTTGGACTATACTGTATCTGTTTAAATACAGCGTGATGAATGTTGGACTATACTGTACCTGTTTAAATACAGCGTGATGAATGTTGGACTATACTGTATCTGTTTAAATACAGTGTGATGAATGTTAGACTATACTGTATCTGTTTAAATACAGTGTGATGAATGTTGGACTATACTGTATCTGTTTAAATACAGTGTGATGAATGTTAGACTATACTGTATCTGTGTAAATACAGTGTGATGAATGTTGGACTATACTGTATCTGTTTAAATACAGTGTGATGAATGTTGGACTATACTGTATCTGTTTAAATACAGCGTGATGAATGTTGGACTATACTGTATCTGTTTAAATACAGCGTGATGAATGTTAGACTATACTGTATCTGTTTAAATACAGCGTGATGAATGTTAGACTATACTGTATCTGTTTAAATACAGTGTGATGAATGTTGGACTATACTGTATCTGTTTAAATACAGCGTGATGAATGTTAGACTATACTGTATCTGTTTAAATACAGCGTGATGAATGTTAGACTATACTGTATCTGTTTAAATACAGCGTGATGAATGTTGGACTATACTGTATCTGTGTAAATACAGTGTGATGAATGTTGGACTATACTGTATCTGTTTAAATACAGCGTGATGAATGTTAGACTATACTGTATCTGTTTAAATACAGCGTGATGAATGTTGGACTATACTGTATCTGTGTAAATACAGCGTGATGAATGTTGGACTATACTGTATCTGTTTAAATACAGCGTGATGAATGTTAGACTATACTGTATCTGTTTAAATACAGCGTGATGAATGTTGGACTATACTGTATCTGTTTAAATACAGTGTGATGAATGTTGGACTATACTGTATCTGTTTAAATACAGTGTGATGAATGTTAGACTATACTGTATCTGTTTAAATACAGTGTGATGAATGTTGGACTATACTGTATCTGTTTAAATACAGTGTGATGAATGTTGGACTATACTGTATCTGTTTAAATACAGCGTGATGAATGTTAGACTATACTGTATCTGTTTAAATACAGCGTGATGAATGTTAGACTATACTGTATCTGTTTAAATACAGCGTGATGAATGTTAGACTATACTGTATCTGTTTAAATACAGCGTGATGAATGTTGGACTATACTGTATCTGTTTAAATACAGCGTGATGAATGTTAGACTATACTGTATCTGTTTAAATACAGCGTGATGAATGTTGGACTATACTGTATCTGTTTAAATACAGCGTGATGAATGTTAGACTATACTGTATCTGTTTAAATACAGCGTGATGAATGTTGGACTATACTGTATCTGTTTAAATACAGTGTGATGAATGTTAGACTATACTGTATCTGTTTAAATACAGTGTGATGAATGTTGGACTATACTGTATCTGTTTAAATACAGTGTGATGAATGTTAGACTATACTGTATCTGTTTAAATACAGTGTGATGAATGTTAGACTATACTGTATCTGTTTAAATACAGCGTGATGAATGTTGGACTATACTGTATCTGTTTAAATACAGTGTGATGAATGTTAGACTATACTGTATCTGTTTAAATACAGCGTGATGAATGTTGGACTATACTGTATCTGTTTAAATACAGCGTGATGAATGTTAGACTATACTGTATCTGTTTAAATACAGCGTGATGAATGTTGGACTATACTGTATCTGTTTAAATACAGTGTGATGAATGTTAGACTATACTGTATCTGTGTAAATACAGTGTGATGAATGTTAGACTATACTGTATCTGTTTAAATACAGCGTGATGAATGTTGGACTATACTGTACCTGTTTAAATACAGCGTGATGAATGTTAGACTATACTGTATCTGTGTAAATACAGTGTGATGAATGTTAGACTATACTGTATCTGTTTAAATACAGTGTGATGAATGTTGGACTATACTGTATCTGTTTAAATACAGCGTGATGAATGTTAGACTATACTGTATCTGTTTAAATACAGTGTGATGAATGTTAGACTATACTGTATCTGTTTAAATACAGCGTGATGAATGTTAGACTATACTGTATCTGTTTAAATACAGCGTGATGAATGTTAGACTATACTGTATCTGTTTAAATACAGTGTGATGAATGTTGGACTATACTGTACCTGTTTAAATACAGCGTGATGAATGTTAGACTATACTGTATCTGTTTAAATACAGTGTGATGAATGTTGGACTATACTGTATCTGTGTAAATACAGTGTGATGAATGTTGGACTATACTGTATCTGTTTAAATACAGCGTGATGAATGTTAGACTATACTGTATCTGTTTAAATACAGCGTGATGAATGTTGGACTATACTGTATCTGTGTAAATACAGCGTGATGAATGTTGGACTATACTGTATCTGTTTAAATACAGCGTGATGAATGTTAGACTATACTGTATCTGTTTAAATACAGCGTGATGAATGTTGGACTATACTGTATCTGTTTAAATACAGTGTGATGAATGTTGGACTATACTGTATCTGTTTAAATACAGTGTGATGAATGTTAGACTATACTGTATCTGTTTAAATACAGTGTGATGAATGTTGGACTATACTGTATCTGTTTAAATACAGTGTGATGAATGTTGGACTATACTGTATCTGTTTAAATACAGCGTGATGAATGTTAGACTATACTGTATCTGTTTAAATACAGCGTGATGAATGTTAGACTATACTGTATCTGTTTAAATACAGCGTGATGAATGTTAGACTATACTGTATCTGTTTAAATACAGCGTGATGAATGTTGGACTATACTGTATCTGTTTAAATACAGCGTGATGAATGTTAGACTATACTGTATCTGTTTAAATACAGCGTGATGAATGTTGGACTATACTGTATCTGTTTAAATACAGCGTGATGAATGTTAGACTATACTGTATCTGTTTAAATACAGCGTGATGAATGTTGGACTATACTGTATCTGTTTAAATACAGTGTGATGAATGTTAGACTATACTGTATCTGTTTAAATACAGTGTGATGAATGTTGGACTATACTGTATCTGTTTAAATACAGTGTGATGAATGTTAGACTATACTGTATCTGTTTAAATACAGTGTGATGAATGTTAGACTATACTGTATCTGTTTAAATACAGCGTGATGAATGTTGGACTATACTGTATCTGTTTAAATACAGTGTGATGAATGTTAGACTATACTGTATCTGTTTAAATACAGTGTGATGAATGTTGGACTATACTGTATCTGTTTAAATACAGCGTGATGAATGTTAGACTATACTGTATCTGTTTAAATACAGCGTGATGAATGTTGGACTATACTGTATCTGTTTAAATACAGTGTGATGAATGTTAGACTATACTGTATCTGTGTAAATACAGTGTGATGAATGTTAGACTATACTGTATCTGTTTAAATACAGCGTGATGAATGTTGGACTATACTGTACCTGTTTAAATACAGCGTGATGAATGTTAGACTATACTGTATCTGTGTAAATACAGTGTGATGAATGTTAGACTATACTGTATCTGTTTAAATACAGTGTGATGAATGTTGGACTATACTGTATCTGTTTAAATACAGCGTGATGAATGTTAGACTATACTGTATCTGTTTAAATACAGTGTGATGAATGTTAGACTATACTGTATCTGTTTAAATACAGCGTGATGAATGTTAGACTATACTGTATCTGTTTAAATACAGCGTGATGAATGTTGGACTATACTGTATCTGTTTAAATACAGTGTGATGAATGTTGGACTATACTGTATCTGTTTAAATACAGCGTGATGAATGTTGGACTATACTGTATCTGTTTAAATACAGCGTGATGAATGTTGGACTATACTGTATCTGTTTAAATACAGTGTGATGAATGTTGGACTATACTGTATCTGTTTAAATACAGCGTGATGAATGTTGGACTATACTGTATCTGTTTAAATACAGTGTGATGAATGTTGGACTATACTGTATCTGTTTAAATACAGTGTGATGAATGTTGGACTATACTGTATCTGTTTAAATACAGCGTGATGAATGTTGGACTATACTGTATCTGTTTAAATACAGCGTGATGAATGTTGGACTATACTGTATCTGTTTAAATACAGTGTGATGAATGTTGGACTATACTGTATCTGTTTAAATACAGCGTGATGAATGTTGGACTATACTGTATCTGTTTAAATACAGTGTGATGAATGTTGGACTATACTGTATCTGTTTAAATACAGCGTGATGAATGTTGGACTATACTGTATCTGTTTAAATACAGCGTGATGAATGTTAGACTATACTGTATCTGTTTAAATACAGTGTGATGAATGTTAGACTATACTGTATCTGTTTAAATACAGTGTGATGAATGTTGGACTATACTGTATCTGTTTAAATACAGTGTGATGAATGTTGGACTATACTGTATCTGTTTAAATACAGCGTGATGAATGTTGGACTATACTGTATCTGTTTAAATACAGTGTGATGAATGTTAGACTATACTGTATCTGTTTAAATACAGTGTGATGAATGTTGGACTATACTGTATCTGTTTAAATACAGCGTGATGAATGTTAGACTATACTGTATCTGTTTAAATACAGTGTGATGAATGTTGGACTATACTGTATCTGTTTAAATACAGTGTGATGAATGTTAGACTATACTGTATCTGTTTAAATACAGCGTGATGAATGTTGGACTATACTGTATCTGTTTAAATACAGTGTGATGAATGTTGGACTATACTGTATCTGTTTAAATACAGTGTGATGAATGTTAGACTATACTGTATCTGTTTAAATACAGCGTGATGAATGTTGGACTATACTGTATCTGTTTAAATACAGCGTGATGAATGTTGGACTATACTGTATCTGTTTAAATACAGTGTGATGAATGTTGGACTATACTGTATCTGTTTAAATACAGTGTGATGAATGTTAGACTATACTGTATCTGTTTAAATACAGTGTGATGAATGTTAGACTATACTGTATCTGTTTAAATACAGCGTGATGAATGTTAGACTATACTGTATCTGTTTAAATACAGTGTGATGAATGTTGGACTATACTGTATCTGTTTAAATACAGTGTGATGAATGTTAGACTATACTGTATCTGTTTAAATACAGTGTGATGAATGTTAGACTATACTGTATCTGTTTAAATACAGCGTGATGAATGTTGGACTATACTGTATCTGTTTAAATACAGCGTGATGAATGTTAGACTATACTGTATCTGTTTAAATACAGCGTGATGAATGTTGGACTATACTGTATCTGTTTAAATACAGTGTGATGAATGTTGGACTATACTGTATCTGTTTAAATACAGTGTGATGAATGTTGGACTATACTGTATCTGTTTAAATACAGTGTGATGAATGTTGGACTATACTGTATCTGTTTAAATACAGTGTGATGAATGTTGGACTATACTGTATCTGTTTAAATACAGTGTGATGAATGTTAGACTATACTGTATCTGTTTAAATACAGTGTGATGAATGTTGGACTATACTGTATCTGTTTAAATACAGTGTGATGAATGTTGGACTATACTGTATCTGTTTAAATACAGTGTGATGAATGTTGGACTATACTGTATCTGTTTAAATACAGTGTGATGAATGTTGGACTATACTGTATCTGTTTAAATACAGCGTGATGAATGTTAGACTATACTGTATCTGTTTAAATACAGCGTGATGAATGTTGGACTATACTGTATCTGTTTAAATACAGTGTGATGAATGTTGGACTATACTGTATCTGTTTAAATACAGTGTGATGAATGTTAGACTATACTGTATCTGTTTAAATACAGTGTGATGAATGTTGGACTATACTGTATCTGTTTAAATACAGCGTGATGAATGTTAGACTATACTGTATCTGTTTAAATACAGTGTGATGAATGTTAGACTATACTGTATCTGTTTAAATACAGTGTGATGAATGTTGGACTATACTGTATCTGTTTAAATACAGCGTGATGAATGTTAGACTATACTGTATCTGTTTAAATACAGCGTGATGAATGTTAGACTATACTGTATCTGTTTAAATACAGTGTGATGAATGTTGGACTATACTGTATCTGTTTAAATACAGTGTGATGAATGTTAGACTATACTGTATCTGTTTAAATACAGCGTGATGAATGTTGGACTATACTGTATCTGTTTAAATACAGTGTGATGAATGTTAGACTATACTGTATCTGTTTAAATACAGTGTGATGAATGTTAGACTATACTGTATCTGTTTAAATACAGCGTGATGAATGTTGGACTATACTGTATCTGTTTAAATACAGTGTGATGAATGTTGGACTATACTGTATCTGTTTAAATTCAGTGTGATGAATGTTAGACTATACTGTATCTGTTTAAATACAGTGTGATGAATGTTAGACTATACTGTATCTGTTTAAATACAGCGTGATGAATGTTGGACTATACTGTATCTGTTTAAATACAGTGTGATGAATGTTGGACTATACTGTATCTGTTTAAATACAGTGTGATGAATGTTGGACTATACTGTATCTGTTTAAATACAGTGTGATGAATGTTAGACTATACTGTATCTGTTTAAATACAGTGTGATGAATGTTAGACTATACTGTACCTGTTTAAATACAGTGTGATGAATGTTAGACTATACTGTATCTGTTTAAATACAGTGTGATGAATGTTAGACTATACTGTATCTGTTTAAATACAGTGTGATGAATGTTGGACTATACTGTATCTGTTTAAATACAGCGTGATGAATGTTGGACTATACTGTATCTGTTTAAATACAGTGTGATGAATGTTAGACTATACTGTATCTGTTTAAATACAGTGTGATGAATGTTGGACTATACTGTACCTGTTTAAATACAGCGTGATGAATGTTAGACTATACTGTATCTGTTTAAATACAGTGTGATGAATGTTGGACTATACTGTACCTGTTTAAATACAGCGTGATGAATGTTGGACTATACTGTATCTGTTTAAATACAGTGTGATGAATGTTGGACTATACTGTACCTGTTTAAATACAGCGTGATGAATGTTGGACTATACTGTATCTGTTTAAATACAGTGTGATGAATGTTAGACTATACTGTATCTGTTTAAATACAGTGTGATGAATGTTGGACTATACTGTATCTGTTTAAATACAGTGTGATGAATGTTAGACTATACTGTATCTGTTTAAATACAGTGTGATGAATGTTGGACTATACTGTATCTGTTTAAATACAGTGTGATGAATGTTGGACTATACTGTATCTGTTTAAATACAGTGTGATGAATGTTGGACTATACTGTATCTGTTTAAATACAGTGTGATGAATGTTAGACTATACTGTATCTGTTTAAATACAGCGTGATGAATGTTAGACTATACTGTATCTGTTTAAATACAGTGTGATGAATGTTGGACTATACTGTATCTGTTTAAATACAGCGTGATGAATGTTGGACTATACTGTATCTGTTTAAATACAGTGTGATGAATGTTAGACTATACTGTATCTGTTTAAATACAGTGTGATGAATGTTAGACTATACTGTATCTGTTTAAATACAGTGTGATGAATGTTGGACTATACTGTATCTGTTTAAATACAGCGTGATGAATGTTGGACTATACTGTATCTGTTTAAATACAGTGTGATGAATGTTAGACTATACTGTATCTGTTTAAATACAGTGTGATGAATGTTAGACTATACTGTATCTGTTTAAATACAGTGTGATGAATGTTGGACTATACTGTATCTGTTTAAATACAGCGTGATGAATGTTGGACTATACTGTATCTGTTTAAATACAGTGTGATGAATGTTAGACTATACTGTATCTGTTTAAATACAGTGTGATGAATGTTGGACTATACTGTATCTGTTTAAATACAGCGTGATGAATGTTGGACTATACTGTATCTGTTTAAATACAGCGTGATGAATGTTAGACTATACTGTATCTGTTTAAATACAGCGTGATGAATGTTGGACTATACTGTATCTGTTTAAATACAGCGTGATGAATGTTAGACTATACTGTATCTGTTTAAATACAGTGTGATGAATGTTAGACTATACTGTATCTGTTTAAATACAGCGTGATGAATGTTGGACTATACTGTATCTGTTTAAATACAGCGTGATGAATGTTAGACTATACTGTATCTGTTTAAATACAGTGTGATGAATGTTAGACTATACTGTATCTGTTTAAATACAGCGTGATGAATGTTGGACTATACTGTATCTGTTTAAATACAGTGTGATGAATGTTGGACTATACTGTATCTGTTTAAATACAGTGTGATGAATGTTAGACTATACTGTATCTGTTTAAATACAGTGTGATGAATGTTAGACTATACTGTATCTGTTTAAATACAGCGTGATGAATGTTGGACTATACTGTATCTGTTTAAATACAGCGTGATGAATGTTAGACTATACTGTATCTGTTTAAATACAGTGTGATGAATGTTAGACTATACTGTATCTGTTTAAATACAGTGTGATGAATGTTGGACTATACTGTATCTGTTTAAATACAGCGTGATGAATGTTAGACTATACTGTATCTGTTTAAATACAGTGTGATGAATGTTAGACTATACTGTATCTGTTTAAATACAGTGTGATGAATGTTGGACTATACTGTATCTGTTTAAATACAGTGTGATGAATGTTAGACTATACTGTATCTGTTTAAATACAGCGTGATGAATGTTGGACTATACTGTATCTGTTTAAATACAGTGTGATGAATGTTAGACTATACTGTATCTGTTTAAATACAGCGTGATGAATGTTAGACTATACTGTATCTGTTTAAATACAGTGTGATGAATGTTGGACTATACTGTACCTGTTTAAATACAGCGTGATGAATGTTAGACTATACTGTATCTGTTTAAATACAGTGTGATGAATGTTGGACTATACTGTATCTGTTTAAATACAGTGTGATGAATGTTGGACTATACTGTATCTGTTTAAATACAGCGTGATGAATGTTAGACTATACTGTATCTGTTTAAATACAGCGTGATGAATGTTGGACTATACTGTATCTGTTTAAATACAGCGTGATGAATGTTGGACTATACTGTATCTGTTTAAATACAGCGTGATGAATGTTAGACTATACTGTATCTGTTTAAATACAGCGTGATGAATGTTGGACTATACTGTATCTGTTTAAATACAGTGTGATGAATGTTAGACTATACTGTACCTGTTTAAATACAGTGTGATGAATGTTACGCTATATAGTATTTAATTTAAACTCAGTGTGATGAGTGAGATTCGTGTTAGGTAATATTGTTTTTCCTTGTTGCCTTGCCTTTCAGAACATCTTGACTGACAGCAGATTTAAATAATTCATTTACTCATTTGACTAATTTACAATTTTCCATTTTGTACAGATTGAAAAACATTGAAAATCAGAAATGTTAATTAAGTTGTGGAAACTTCCACTTAGTCTCAGTTTGCAGTCCAGTTTTTTGCTTTAGTATGCTTTTGGTTGGTATCGCTATCAAAGTCAAATTTCCATTATTGTGACAACCCTAGTCTTTAGCGCTGGACAGCTCCTTCTGTTCTCCATCACAGCGTTCTCAATCATCCTTTCCACGGCGACAAACTGATAAATTAAACAGCGAGGAGAGGGAACGAATCACATTGCACACCATGGGGCCGTTACTGACTGAATCAATACTAGAAACGCTCACTGAAGAGGAAAGTGACAGGGCTCCAACCATCTGTGCTGCATGCATGTTTGTAATTGTTACCTTTTTCAAAAGGCTGAATGTGCTGAATGTTTTCGTGTCACACATACAGCAAGAGAAACACTGTGTGAGCTCCCAGAGCAAACACAGCCCAAAGCTTGCTGCTGCTCTACATAATATGTATCAGAAGGTTCTATAATAAAAATAACAATATCCCTTATTTCTCTATGCCTTAGAAAAAACAGGCTGACTTGTTTCTATGATGCATATAAATGAGCTCTGTTCTAATTGGTTAAAAAACTCCGCCCACCAAGCTGAATCTGCTGGGAGTTTAACTGAATTGAATTCAGAACCAATAGCCAAGTGAGTTTGCACACAGAGGACTTAGACCTCCACATTTAACTCATCTATGCAGTGACACACCCACATACTAGTGAACACACACACTAGGGAGTAGTGAGCACACTTGCCTAGAGTAACAGGCCGCCTTATCCACGGCGCCTGGGGAACAGTTTGAAATAGCCTTGGTCAAGGGCACTTCAGTCACGTACTGGCAGCTCAGGGGATCAAACCGGCGACCTTCCGGTCACAAGGCTGGTCCCCTACCCTCCAGCCCACGACTGCCCCCCCCCCGTGGCCTTCAGTGGCCTTCAGTGGCCTTCAGTGGCCCTCAGTGGCCCAAGCTAGTTAAAATAAACCATAAGTATGGTTAACCTTTATGTCACCTGGTCTTTATGCACAGTCTGACTACAATCCATCACCTTTCAATGCATGTGATACATGATCCCAGTGACTCCTACTGAGGGTAATTACTGTAAACAGTGCCTTCTTGCTGTAAAGCTGGTGTAAAAAAATGATTAATGCCAAGAAATGATGCTTTTTGAAGTGGCTCTCATCTTTTCAATAGAACAGGAAAAAACAGGAACAACACAGGCAAACGGCTGCTGCATATGAGCTGATTTGCATATCACTCACCACAAAGCCACCGGAATTCAATCCGACCAAATGGAGACACTGCAGGTTACATAAAATCTGATCAGGATACACACCAGACACAAATCACGTGAAACGAGCAGGTGTAAAGAGGGTCTTAGAAAAAGCCGGGACAGTGTGCTCCTCCCTGATACAAGCCCTTTAAATTTAGACTGATCCCCAAAAGCCTCTGTTTCTGTCTGACTCTCTTCCAGGAGAAGGCTGAAGTGTGGAGCCTGCAGGAAGCGGCCGATTGTTTAGTCTCACTGAGTTAAAACGCGCGTCTCAGTTTGAAGCTGTCGGCTCGTCACTTTCGTCTGGTCAGAAAGGCGCTGTGGTCAGGGCGGTCGGCGTGGCCGTGTTTTAACAGCTCCATTAAAGAGCGACAACAAATGAGGAAACAGTAGGAGACAGCGGTGGGGCGGTGGGACGGTGAGGGAGTAAGAGCTGATTTCCATGGTGACTTTCAGCCAATGTCATCCTACATCCTACTTTCATCCCTATGAGTTAGTATTCTACACCAAACCACTTACACATACTTTAATATCCAATACATTCTCTTTCTCTCTCTCTCTGTCTGTCTCTCCCTGTCTCTGTCTGTCTGTCTCTCTATATCAGACAGGATCTGTGAGGGTCTAGCAAACAGCGTGTGCCACTTTGCTTAAGCTGCCTGTAATGTGGCCCTACAGTAATGATATAATAATAAATATGGAGATGAAAATCTTCAGGCATCATTTAACCAGTATGTGGACAGGCACCTCCTATTTATTGAGTTCAGGTGTTTTAGCCCCACCCGTTGCTAACAGGGGTATAAAATCAGGCAAAGAGTCTCCCAGTCTCCATAGGCAAACTCTGGCAGTAAAATGGGTCGTACTGAAGAGCTCAGTGACTTTGTCTGTGGCGGTTATAGGACACCTTCACCCAAAGCCACTTTGTGAAGTTTCTGTGCTGCTAGATCTGCCCCTGTCAACTGTAAGTGATGTTACTGTAAAATGAAAGCAACAACAACTCAGCCACGACATGAAATGGGGCTGCTGAGTGCCAAAGCTGGAGGGCTGTAAAGCACGCTGGAAACGTGTTCTCTGGAGTGATGAATCAGCTTCTCTATCTGGCAGTCTGATGGATGAATCTGGGTTTGGTGGACGCCAGGAGAACGTTACCTACCGGAATGCAGAGCCAAAAGTAAAGTTTGGTGGAGGGGGGATAATGGGCTCGGGCTGTTTTTCAGAGTTTGGGCCCCTCAGTTCCCGTGAAAGGTGATGATAATGTTACAGCTCACAAAGAAAGTTTACACAATTACATAATTTGTATCAGCAGTATGCTGAAGACATTTTCTCCATAAAGACATGGTTTGAGGAGTTTGGTGTGGAGGAACTCCAGCGGCCTGCACAGAGCCCTGACCTCCACCCCACTGAACACCTTTGGGATGAACTGGAACGTTCTCGCCCAACATCAGTGCCTGATCGCCTTTGACTAAATTAGCACCAACTCCCACAGACACTCTCCAAAATCTTGTAGAAGCTTCTCAGAAGATTGGAAGCTTTTAGAGTTGCAAAGGGGGACCAACTCCATTATAATCCCTATGGGTTTAGAACGATGATGTCCAACCAGCTCACATAGGTGTGGCTATATAGTGCAAACACACCACTAAGCACTGCCCTACTGATTCAGATAGGTCTCTTAGTTTGATTTTTAAAAATGGAATAATTAAATGCATTTTAAAGGCAACCCTACGTACACGTACATAACCATTACTGACAAGAACTGATTTTGAATGATATGGAGCGTATACTGTGATGAGGTTTTCGTCCAGCCCTGAGCAGCAGTGATCCATATTCATGATGAGGACATCCTCTTAATGTGGCAGTGACATGCCGGAGCAGATGCGTCGGCCCTGCCTGCCTTCTAAAGGCTTGCCTACTCGCTCCGGGCGAGTGTGAATGTGATTCCACATTTCTCATTACAAAACAATGGCAACCAGATACTAATGGTTGCCACAACAACCAGTGGTTGTAATCAGAGCACATTTGCATGAAATGGTGGTGGAGAGGAGAGGAAGCTTCACGCCATCCCTTCTTTATTTGTTCTCCACTTTTCGCTCTTTGCAGCTCACTGAGAGAAAGAAATGGGAGAGCAGGGTAATGAATTGAGAATTCACAAAGTAGAACTAATATGACAGCATAACAAAGGCCCACATCACAAGTGCAGCCTGCTGAAAAATGCACCACACTGAAATCTGATACAGAGGGACATGCAGAGGGATCAGGCAGAACATCCTGACCACCTCCTTTTTTCTGCACTCTTTGTCCACTTTATCAGCTCCACTTACTGTATAGCTGCTCTCTGTAGTTCTACAGTTACAGACTGTAGTCCATCTGTTTCTCTGATACTCTGTTCTTCAGTGGTCAGGACCCCCATGGACCCTCACAGAGCAGGTACTATTTGGGTGGTGGGTCATTCTCAGCACTGCAGTGACACGTGGTGACGTGGTGGTGGTGTGTTAGTGTGTGTGGTGCTGGTCTGAGTGGATCAAACTCAGCAGGATTCCAGAGGCTGGTGCTGAGCTGGACGAGCTGCAGGCCTGAGCTGGCATGTTTTATTTCAGCTCCGCAAACGTCTGAGTGAAGTGCGCGACTCTGCCAGACGTAATAAAGAAATTGCTCTCGTCGCTGACTGTAAAAATCATTAACAGTGAAAGGGCAGGAACACAGCAGAGCTCCTATAGCGCCGTCACTTCCACCACTCACAGCTCAAGGTTGTGTTTCCATAGTAATCGTTCCTCCGTTGCCATGGCAGATTACGTCTCATTACGTCTCCGTTTTAGATATCATTTCTTGTGGTGTTTCGAATCTGAGATCTTTTGGACCGCAGCTCGTCTAGACTGGACGCTTAAGCTAAACCCCTTTAAAGGGAATTACCTCCACTTCTCTGAGATCCACTGATAATGTCTGTGTGAAACTGCTCTTAATTCCCTTTATATGACAACGTTCATCCATCAAAACCACACAGGCTGTTTCAGTTATTGTACCTTTATGACTCATACAGTTGTATGCAAAAGTTTGGGCACCCCTGGTCCAGTTGCATGCAATTCCGCAAAAGTTACGGCACATTTTTTGTTATACCTCCTCCCCAATATGTCAAATGACGCAAATAAGTAGAAACTGTCCACTAAAATTTGCATATTTAAGTGTGTAAATTGCTGATATTTTCATAATTTGACCAATATAACTGTAAGCAAATGCATATGTAAAAGCAGTCCAGCCGGAAACGCTCATATGTAGAACTTCAGTGTGAGTGGGCGGAACTAAAGCATTGTAGGCTGAACAGGCGGATATGTAAATGTGATGGTTTGCTTGACATCACAAAAAAACAAATGCAAAACAATTTGTTGTGTTACGGCATTTTAGCTTCCACATATTGACCGCATGGACTGGCGACTGAAATGTGTACAGACCACATAAACTCTTATTACAAAGAGTAAATCAACTTCCGGGGATGCAGAACCTTCAAGCCTTAACTTCCCAAACGCCCATGTACACAACTGAACGGCCAGTGCAGTAAGAGCTCCGCCCTCTTCATGTATGAATCTCTAATTAGTGCACATAAATTGTTTCCATGTGAATTATATTTTATAAGAACTGCACCCAACCCAGTCTTGTGCCCTCTAAACGGCCTCGCTTTGCTTTAAAAACGAAAAAAATAAACGTGTCAATCGCCAGTCGCTACTTAAACTGTCGTCTGGAGGACAGTGATCAGCTGGAGATTCTTCCTCCCCGACATCTTTCCTGTCACAGCCTTCGTGTCCACAGAGCAATCAATCTACAATAACCACCCCACTTTACAGGCATCCCATCACACCGGGACCCTCGTCCAGCACAACACAGCTGGGGAGAACACGAGCCATCACCCACACACCCACCCACACACACACACACACACACACACACACGCATGCAGGTAAACATATTCACATCTTTACCAAATCAGTTATTCTGAATTAAGAGACACATTTACTTCACAATCCAGGTGACCTAATGCTCTGACTCTCAAACCTGCGCCATGTAATATTTTCTAGACCCCTCCTGTGGGACTGTGGAACTGCACCCCCAACGCGTGGAAGAACATTCTGTAGCGCGGGTTGTGCTTCGGCCCCCTTCCCCAAGAGGATGAATCTGACGACTGAAAGAGAATTTCAAAGAGACTATAATCTACTATAATCACCACATCTTCATCAGTATATGAGATCCTTGAGGCGTAAACATCGGACCTTCTCTCTGATTCTGTGCGTGTGAGATTAATATGTAAAGACGTAAGACGTGCTTCAAAAAAGACCTTACAGGGTGACTCTGATGCAGTAATGCCACTTCTTCCAGTTTTGGATGATAAACAATGCAGCTTCAATCACATAATAATCGCACATTACCCATAAGTAGGTAAGTTAATGAAATAAGCTGACTCCCACATTAAGGACCACTGGTTTATGTTCCCCTGAGCTTTTAGAATGCTCATATTTATGCTGCCTGCCCTCTTGTGGATTTAGGAGACATGACATTAACTCAGGCCGAATCAAATGGATCCTCACTCCCTGCGCCAGGGAGCATTCAGACAGCATTCAGATCTCACCAGCTTAGGCAGGGTCTTCTCCTGCTCAACTCAGAGCTTCCAGATCTTCATTCCAACCTTTGCTCGATAGCTCAGCTCCACGTTTCCACCTTAGCCCAAATGCAGTCAGTCCAGTCCAGTTTTAGCACTATGAGGCTAATGTGGGGTTATGCCCCACCAATTAGCATAGTGCTAACTGCTAATTATCATACACGTGCCTCAAATCTTGTGGAGGTAATCTCTATTAAATCTGTGGTTTCTGACACTGTATGACACACTTATCTGTGAACATGGCTGCAAGTAAGGGCAACCCTGAAGCGTTCAGATGGATGAAACTGTTTTTAAACAATGTTACATTTTTTAAAACCCAACGTTTGGGGGTCTGACGTTCATCTCCACCTCAGGTCCCAGACTCGTTAAATCAGGCATGCTAAACGCTGCAGGAACGCATCTTCAGGAGAAGCACTGAGCAACCTGCTCTAACATTTCAGCTCCTGCAGACGTAGCACAAGAACAACACTGTGTGGGAGTGAAAGTTGTCAGGGACAAGATCTCGTTGTTTTGTCTTCTTTCTCTCAACAATCCTGCACTGTTAAAGGACCTCATATGGAGAACACACAGCCCAACACAGTGAATCGGGAGCCTTTTCATCAACACATATCCACTGGAGCATCTGTCCATCATGGAAAACACTGTGTGTTTTCATTCAGACAGAAGCTGTTTATCACCAGCATGGCTAAAGATCACTGAAGGCTAGCAAGGCATGAAAAGGACTACTTAGCATGGCTGTGTTAATCGTGGCGTTTCAAGTCCTGCTAGCTTCTGTCCAATTAGTATAACTATGCTAATATATGTACTCCTCCAAACCTCCGTTAGACTTGTTAGCATTTAACTCCTCTTTTGAAAGATGTGTCAAGAGTCCCGAAACTTTTTTCTTGACATTTTGTTTCCTGTCCTCGTCCTCTTGGCCAGAGCTCGGTGGTAAACAAAAAAAAGAGGAGATCTGGAGAAACAAGTACCTTACAATCGTAACAGTAACATATTAGGGACTTCATAACACATGCATAAGCATGGAATAACATATTTACATATGGACACATGACTATTCAGAAAAGGCTTGAGTCAGTATTCACAAGCTGATGGGTTATGAAGTAAATGCGCTGTACTGACGTAAGGGGTGATGGATATTTGTTGCGTTTATAATACCGCAGTGAAGCATCATTGCCAAATAACAGAAAGCAGAGGTCGGAATACCTTAAATCAGTCCTCATGCGTGATAACCTCAAGCTACAGTGATAAACATTGAGAACAAAGACTAGGACATTTTGCAGTGGGCTCTAGATATATTTACATTTACATTTACATTTATGGCATTTGGCTGACGCTCTTATCCAGAGCGACTTACAATTTGATCATATATTGGACTGAATTATTCTAGAACCTATGGAGCTTTACTCTTACATCGCCCTTTATTAAATAAATAGTCTTTATTATAGACTGTATTCAGAAGTCAAAGTCACCAGTTAATTGAAATGTTTCAGAATTTTATCTCAAAGCTGTACACAGTGGTGACGGGTAACAAGGACACCATGTATCCTTTTTGTGTACGCCCCCTAGTGGCCATCCCATTGACTCTGTTTTGAGGCAAACTAGGCCACTGTTGCTTTTCTGTATGTGAAACGTTGTGACATTTTGCGGTGAGAATGTCCTGCTGTGAAAAACATTCGCACCTCTAAACAAAGACAGCCGTGCCGAGATAAAGCAGACAAAGGCAGCATTTAAATCCAATACAACATATAACTATTTTAAATGATGACTTCTCACCTACAAGGGTGAAGATCCAGTTTGCTTCCAGTTTCGTAAAGTATACAGATTTCCATCTAACTACTTTCCATCGAAGGAACAATAGAAGGGGAGGACCACTGAGGACCACCTTGAAAACAGAGACAAATTACATGTTATGGCCACTGTGAAGAGGGGCTAGGCCAAGGCAGCGGAGTTCATTTCCATCCAGAGTCTCACAGTGGGAAAAAAAAATGACATTCTGGAAATTGATGTCCATTCAGTTACATAAAGTATGAGGTCCCGTGGAAACCATGGAAATCCACACTGTGAGGAGAGGAGTGTATAAATGAAAGCCAGACAGCCGACTTTGAACCCTCGGGACTCATAAATGACAATCTGAACCGCAGCCTCGGTGAGAACGGTTGTGTTACACAGCATCGACTTCCACAATATTAAAGACTCACATAGCCTGAGCACCACTGTTTCCAATTAAACCTGAAAACGAAAGAACTTCAGTGTGTACGGTTCGTGATTAGAAAACAGGGAGGACATTACACACATCCCCGCAGCTAATTACCCAACTCCTAATGAAGTGCTCGAGCTGTAGCCCGGAAGAAACGGATTTGGTCAACCTGTCATGAGAAGCTGTAATGAATATAATGAATATTTCAACAAATAATCAAGTCGTTACGGCACCGAGCAGTGACAGAGTAGGACGATTAGCAATATCAGAACAGAATCAGAGAAAACCATCTGGTCGAAAATCTGTTAACATTTTCCGAAGCAGAACTTCAATCAACCAAACAACCAGGCCAGGTCAAGCGTAGGAGAAAACACAATGATGAAAAGAGGAGTGAGGAGGAAAGCAGATGATAGAAAGAACGAGACAGAAAAAAGGACTGAGTATCATAACACAGAGAAGGCTCTCTCTCTCCTACCTGGTGCAGGTGAACCCTGACTTTGTTGATGGCCTTCAGCCAGCGGAGGCGGGAGAGAGCAATGGGAGGAGATCTGACCCCGACGAAACTGAGCAAAGAAAAACAAAACAAGACCCAGGACTGAGGATGAGGTGCGTAGGAGAGAAACAAAAACAAGAGTAAAACAATGCCTCAAACACAATGACGGCACTTGGATACAACAAGAAGTCAGAATTACCATCATTATTAAGATTACAACTGCAATATAGACCAATCAGGCGTAACATCATGACCACCTCCTCGTTTCTACGCTCACTGTCCACTTTATCAGCTCCACTTACTGTATAGCTGCACTCTGTAGTTCTACAGTTACAGACTGTAGTCCATCTGTTTCTCTGATACTCTGTTACCCTGTTCTTCAGCGGTCAGGACCCCAGAGAGGTGCTGTTTGGGTGGTGGGTCATTCTCAGCACTGCAGTGACACTGACGTGGTGGTGGTGTGTTAGTGTGTGTGGTGCTGGTCTGAGTGGATCAGACACAGCAGTGCTGCTGGAGTTTTTAAACGCCTCAGTGTCGCTGCTGGACTGAGAATATTCCACCAACCGAAAATATCCAGCCAACAGCGTCCTGTGACCACTGATGAAGGACTAGAGGATGACCAACACAAACCGTGCAGCAGCAGATGAGCTGTCGTCTCTGACTTTACATCTACAAGGGGGACTGACAAGGTAGGAGTGTCTAATAGAGTGGACAGTGAGTGGACAGTGTTTAAAAACTCCAGCAGCACTACTGCGTCTGATCCACTCAGACCAGCGCAACACACATTAACACACCATCACCACGTCAGTGTCACTGCAGTGCTGAGAATGATCCACCACCCAAACAGTACCTGCTCTGTGAGGGTCCATGGGGGTCCTGACCACTGAAGAACAGGGTAACAGAGTATCAGAGAAACAGATGGACTACAGTCTGTAACTGTAGAACTACAGAGTGCAGCTATACAGTAAGTGGAGCTGATAAACTGGACAATGAGCATAGAAATGAGGAGGTGGTCAGAATGTTATGCCTGATCTGTGTCCTTATATTTCACAGTTACATATATTTACATCATAAATATTCAAAACATATGTAAATTACTCACTTACATGTCCATGTGAATAATATGACCAAGAACAAGTACGATATAAATAAGGATAAAAACTATTGTTCAGACGTCTTTACAGTGGTGGTGACGGGAACCAGGGGTCACCATGACTACAACACAGATATAGACACTTTATTTACCCTCCAGAACCATCAGAGAACCTACACGAGTCTTCTGAGTTTATATGGAAAGTTGATGATGGTAAAATAGTGATGAATAGCTGATAAAATGGACAATGAGTGTAGATATAAGGACAGTTGTAGGATAGGATGGTTATAATGCCTGATCCCTAAATAGCTGATATTCTCTCAAATCTGGTCAGTTTATCAAATATGTCTCATTATAAAACTGTTTTTAACATTTTTGTCTAGCCAATTTATCTAATGAAACTATCTGAATCTGCTGGTAAATACTTCTGCATTATTTCTTGAAATAAGCAAAATGGGATCAGTGGTTCCCAGCACGGCCACCAGATAGTCCAGATTTTTCTACATGTTGGAGCAAAAATGCAGACCATCTGGAGGAACCTGAGGACTGGCTACACTGACTATTAAGTTGACTAATCTTATATACTATCATCAATCTTACAATGAAAAATTACACACTAGATCTTAGTTTCTTGGCCAAGAAATGAAAATGAAGGGATAAAATGCCTTTAAAACTACACGCAATTGAGCCATCTTGATTATTTAGTGTGTAATTTTATATACTGTCAAAAGTTGATGCTGCACAATCTAATGCTTAAACGCTTAATTTAACATCCTTTTAAACATAACAAAAGGGGTAATTACATGGAAACCAGTAATAAGCCTCTCACATACCTCTCTGACTTCTTCTCTTGATTAGCAAGTGGCTTGGCAGGCAGGGTAACCTTCTCCGTCTCTTTCTCCACACTCGTTTGTATCTCTCGCTCTCCTTTCTCTGCATCCTCTGAGGATAGCTGAGGTTGGGCTCTAAGAGGAGGTCTAGACCTGGTGTCTGGGTCACTCCGCTCCTCTGGTTCAGAGCTGAACTGGGAGCTGCTCTGGCTGAGGTTACCAGACGACCCAAACCGTGAGCTGTCCGCCGGGCTGAGGATGCGGAAACACAGGAGGTCACAACCTTGTGGCTAGTGTGGGCTGAAAAGCTAGAGTGAGGTTTAGGCCAGAGCTATTCCACAGAGGGCTGTGTTAGACTGAGGTATTAGTTCAAGCACTCCATACACCTGATTATTTGGTTTGTGTTCATTAAATGGAAGGTAATTATGAACTGCATTAAATTTGCATATGTTGACCAGTAATTTCAGGCAGTTGGGTGCTTTGTCTGACCATGCAGAGCTCAGTGGAATAGCTTTAAATCAGTTCGAATCAGGTTGGGTTACAATGGAGTACATTTGAGGTCAATATGGAGGCTAAGTACAATAGTTAGAATGATGTTAGGAATAAGCAAATCAAGGGAATAAAAACAGGTGCAAAGATAAAGGAAAGCCACAAAGCATCACTACTATTTGCAATGCATACAAACACTCTACATCAGCATTTTACACTAAAGGTAAAGCTGACTGGGACCTCATTGGTATGTTTGGTGTTTTAGCAGGTCCTGTACCATCATCTGCCCTGCTGAACTCCAGTGATTTACCATCCTTTACTTTTGGCAAAATTACTTCTGCCATTATCTTTTCCTTAAACGTATAGCATAGGCGACGCCTCTCTCACTTTCCTGACTGCATAAATCTCTCATCCTTCTCTTGATGTAAACAAACTGTCTGGAGCTGAAGGGATAATTCAGGCAACCTGAAAGGAAACAACCCACACACATACTAGAGGAAAACTAATAAATAAAGACTGCACTTCCATCAATGCCACTTAGAGTGTTTCTACTCTAGCCCATGGGCAACAGACCTTCTGTAAATGATTTATTTTTTGGCCTCAGAAACTTTTCCGCTGGATTTGTTTTTTCTCTGAACATAAAGATTATCAGTGTGTGTTTGAACTTATTTTATTGTGTTAACCAGAAAAATGTTGTTTTCCACCTTCTGTTCTAAATATCATTTTATCTTACCATCATAACCAACATATTTCAATCAATCTATAGCCACCTATAAGCAATACCAAAAGGGAGAGGCTAACAGAGCTAACACAAATCAGACTACAGCACAATGAGGTGAAGGACAGGGGTTACAGTAAAGGATAAACAGCTTCAGCACAACTATTCATCATATTCCTACTAGCCTTTTGTCAAGCTCTTTTGACAGATGGCTCTCTGGTAGCTGTCCATGATCTGTAGCATCCTTGTCCTTATCTTCAGGAGGTGGAGCAACTTTAGCCTGGGGTTTATTTTGTGTTTTGTCATCAGGGCTGGAACTGTCCTGCTTTAATACCACAGGGCTTTCTGCACCCATGTCAAAACTTTGCTGCTTATCTGAAGAGATGTCACTTTGTCCCTCCACATCACTTGGATCTGCACTTTCTGTTGCATCTGATTCTGGTGATAATTTATCGGTCTCTGGTGCTTCGTGATCATCATCGGTTTTCAAATCTGCTGGTTCGGGCTGTGTTGTTACAACTGCAGGAGGTGTTTGAGGTGGTGTACTCTGCCACGGGAAGCCTATTTTCTTCCCAAACATAGATGCAGCAGACATGGGTTCCTCCTTTGTGGCTGCTGGCTTCTCCTCTTGAAAGAGACCAGCAGAGAGGCCTTTCAAACCAGAGAAAAGACCTCCTGAGTCAGGTTGTTGTTGAGATCTATCATTTGATGAAGCAGGGGTGGAGGACCCAAACAGAGAACTGAAAGGCTTTGCTGACTCAGCAGCACCTGACAACAGACCTCCAAAGGAGGGAGCTGAGAGGCCTGGCAAATCAAACATGCCCTTAGCTGGAGGTGAAGTTGGATGTGTCTCCTCAGTATCTACTATTTGTATCGTTTTTGGAGACATTACAGGTTCCTCTGGTTCTTCTTTTATGGCCACGTTAGACCCCTCATTCAAAACCCCTTTTTCAGATTCTTGTTCAGTGGATACATTTGTGATCTCACTGGTTCTATCTTTTGCCTCTTCAGCAGACATAATGTTGGGCTTCTTGGACACTTCCACACTTTCATTGTCTTTTCTCAGATCTTGCTCCTGTTTTTCAGTAGGCAAGGTTGTTGTTTCAGGTTCATTTACTGTACTTGACTTTTTGTCAACAGGACTTCCTGGCTCATTAGAGTCTTTTGTGCCAGCTTGGTTCTCAGTCTGAGACTTGCATGTCTCTGTTGCAGACTTGCTCTCCTCTGGTTTAACAGCATCTGTTCCTTTAAATAAGCCAAACAGATCACCTGTCAGGGACTCTGTGGGAAGGCCAGTGGGTAGGCTGGTGGGGAGGTTAAAAAATGAGGTCTTTTGTTGTTGCTGAGGACCTGTAGCTGTAGCGCTCTTGAAGAATGATGTTTGGGGAGTTGAAAAGAAACTGGAGCTTGCTGGCTTGCTGGAAGTACTTGATCCAGAGAACATAGACATAAATCCAGAAAATCCAGCAGGCTCAGGGGGCCTCTGAGGTCCAACCATCCTTGGTCTAGGTTGCCCAGGCATCCCAGATCTAGGGCCTTGTATTCTAGGTCTTGGTTCAGCAGACATTCCAGAACTAGGGCCTTGCATTACAGGTCTTGGTTGGGCGGTTGGCCCTGGCATTCTTGGTCTAGGTTGGTCTGAAGGGCCAATTAACCCTGGGTGAGGTCCTGGAGGTCCTATGATTCTTGGTGTGGACTGTGGTTGCTGTTGAATAGGGGCAGTAGGTTGTGGCTCTGGACCTGCTTGAGCTGTTAGTTCTGTTAACTGGTTTTCTGTTCTGGCTAGTTGTTTGCTCTCACCCACCTTCTCCAGCAGACTCTCGCATATTTCCTTTTTAGGAAGCTTGGTATGGTCAGCATCTTTGTCTGTTCCAGAGCCACTTTTCTCTGACTCTGGGCCTGCTTCAACTGTTCCTTCTGTTGACTGTCTTTCTGTTTCATCTTGCTGTTTGATTTCAACCTCATATGGTTCATTTTTCAACCTGGTATGGTCACCCTTGTTGTCTGGTTTAGAAGTATTTTTCTCTACCTCTCCCTGTTTTTGTGTTTCTTCTATTGTCCCTGATTCCTCAAGCACCTCAATCTCTGCTACTTCATCGGTTTCAGCAGAACCCACAGAATCCACAGATTTGTCTAATTCCGGTGGTCTGTCTACTTCTACAAGTTGTTCTGATTCAATTGGCTTTACAGAATCCAAATGTTTTTCAGGCCCTGAAGATTTCTCAGGCTCTGCAATTTTCTCAGATTTAAAAGGTTTGTCAGCTTCTGATAGCTTCTGCACTTCCAGTTCTTGGTCAGGATGTAATGGTGCAAAAGGTTCTTGTACCATGTCAAAAGTTGAATGTTTCTCAGGTTCTAAAGAATCAGCTGATTTACCAGTTTCTTTGTCGGTGTCTACTTCTAATTCCCTGCTCTTAATTTCATCAGTGTTCATTTGTTCAACAAGTGCTTTTTCAGCTTCAAAAGTTGGCTGTTCTTGAGGCTGTTCTTCAGGTGGATGTGTCAAAGCTTCGGGTTCACTTTCTGGCTTCTCCGTTATTTGATGATGGGTGAGTTCAGTTGGCACTGAGATTTTGTCTTCGGCAATCCCAGCATCCTCTGTTATGAGAGATTCATCAGTACTGACATGTTCTTCATTAAATGCAGACACAGGCTCATCTGGAAGATCTTGTCCAGCTTCTACCATTTTCTTATATGGTGGAGTAACATCTTTGATTCCATCAGCCACAAGAGAATGACAAGTTTTGCTACATGAAGATTCCTCCTTTGGAGTGGCTGTATCTTCAGGTTTGAGTTCACCAGTTTTCTTATCATCCATGAAAGACAAAAGGCCGAACCCACTAGATTTCGGTTTGTCTGAACCTCCTCCTAGGGAGAACACAGAAGCAACTTTGAACATACTTTCCGACTCAGAAGATTCTGGAGGACTCGGCCCACCAAACATAGAAAGTAATCCTTTACCTGTCTGCTCTTTCTTAGCAGTTTCTGCTAGTGCAGGAACAGTTTGAGCTGGGGAAGACTGAGCACTGGGTCCCCCAAACATGGAAAACAAACCAGACCCAGTATTATCTTTTGGTGAGGATGATCCAGGCAGGATGCCTCCAAGAATTGAAGACGCAGAAGCAGGTGGTTTGGGAGGAGCTGTCGCAGCAGGAGCTGTCTGCGGAGTAGGCCCACTAAACATAGAAAACAGTCCTTTTCCTTGAGACTCTTTGGGTGGAGGTCCCCTAGGTGGAGGGCCTCCAGCAGGGGGACCTCTTGGACCAGGTCCTGATTGACCTCTAGGCCAAGGCCCTGGAGCACCCCTGGGACCAAACCCTGGTGTTCCTCTTGGACCCGTTAATAGTGCTCCTCTTGGTATAGATCCTGGTGGACACCTTGAACCAAATCCAGGTGGACCTTGTGAGCCAGATTGTGGTTGAGTAGTACCTCCACTGAACATTGAAAACAAACCCTTTCCAGGTGCTTCTTTAGGTGTAGGTGCTGAGGTTGACTGAGGACTACCACCACCAAACATTGAGAACAGACCTGTGCCAGGTGTTTCTTTGGCAGTTGAGGAGCTAGGTAGTATGCTACCAAGTATGGATGATCCACTCTGAGTCTGTGATAGTGCAGAAGATGAACCACCAAACAGTGAGAATATACCTTTGCTAGACTGCTCCTCAGCATCAGTGTTAGGTGGTCCAGTATGACTGACAGATATTTCTTCTCTTGGTAATGCCTCTGTATTTGCCACTGGAGTTTCTACTGATTGTGTTTTTTGTAATTCAGCTTCCAGTCCTTCTGAGATCGACAGCTGGTCCCCACTGGACATGACTGGTGTGGTGTTAAGATCGGTGGGTATTTGCTCTGTTTGTTTGACTACCTTTTCAGGTCTTTGTAATTCAAAGGATTCTGTGAAGGGCAAATCCTTTACCTTATGAGTTAGATGTTCTGGGTTATAAACACTAGTAACCTCACTATCCTCTTTGGATTCTTCCTTTGGTTTTGTTGCATCAGAGTTCTGAAAAGTCAGGATCTTGTCCTTGACTTTGGCTTCTATATTAGAAACCTCCGGATCAGAAAGTACTACTTCAGTAATGGAAGTGGTGGAGCCAAAAGCCAAACTGTCATCTTTCTGAAAAATGGACATTGAACCAGACTCATCTGACAGTGGTGCCTCTTTTTTCACTGGCTTAGGATGTGTGAATGTATTATCCTTAAGGGAAATACTATCATGGTCCACTGAGGAACAGACAGCTTGTTCCTCACTGTTTGATACTTTCGCAGTTAGTGAAGCAGAAGACTCTTTTGATTTAATATGTAACGCCTCTGTAGAAGCCTTTGGAGATTCTGTTGTCTCTGAAATAGTTAATTTAGTGCTTAAATCTACATGACTCTGAGCTGCCTGTGAAGATGCCACGTGTGAAGCTGATGTTTTGTCTTCTTCTTCATTCTTTTCCAGACTGGTGTCTGGTTTTGTACTTTGACTAGATTCAGTGAGAGCCTCAAAGACTTCTTCAGTAGAAGACACAGAAGAATTGTCTTTCTCTGGTTCACCAGCTTTACTCATTAAAATCTCGTCCTCACTAGGACATTCCTCCTCTGGACTGCTCGCCTCTGAAAGAATTATCTGAGGAATTAGCATCTTTTTCGGGCCCAATCCAGTAAAGCTTAGAGTTTCCTCCTTCAGTTCAGCAGGTGAAACTGTAGCAAAAGACGGTACTTCCTCAAGGAATAACATCTCAGATGAAACAGAACATACAGTAGATTGCATGTGAGGAGAAATATCTGAATCAGCACTCTTGCCTTCAGGCATGTCTGGCTTTAAAGCAAGTTCTGCAGCATGAGTTGTAGCTGTTTGTGATATGGAAGGCTGTAAACTGGTTTTAGGATTATGTTCATCAGGTCTAACAGAAGTGGTTGATATCTGTTCTGGAATTTGTGTAACTGAATATGACATTGTAGACTGAGTTGATGAATAAATGCTGACAACACTTACTGGCATTAAATCATTCAGTTTTGTTTCTGTGGGAGAAGTACTTGAAGGCAGCTGTGGAAAGGCATCAGGGCTCACTGTACTTACCAGTGAGACAGCCTCCTTTTTAGGAATCTTAGACTCTGAGAGGGTAACTGTGAATGGTCCTTGAGACTCCTGCTCTATCTGTGTTATGATGATACTAGGTGACTGAGAAGCATTCCCACTTATTGTTGAGGCCAAGATCTGAGATGATGGTTCAGAAATACATTGTTCTTTTTTTGAAAGAGATTTTTCTGTTGTGAAAAACATGGGAAGTTGTGCAGTTTGTTCTGAACTTGAAAGAGGTGCAGATGGTGGCAATACCATGGGAGGAGGGACTATAGATCCTGGACTTGGAAGAGGCAAGGCAGGCAAAAACTCCATTGAAGGAAGCACAACCTGACTTGGACATGGAAGAGGCTCAACAGGAGGATATCTTTTAGAGGGCTCTGCTGTATGTTCTTGACTTGAAAGTGGTGCAGATGGTGGAAATACCATGGGAGGTGGAGTAGTATATCCTGGACTTGGAAGAGGCGTAGTTTGCAAAAACTCCATTGGAGGAAGCACAACCTGACTTGGACATGGAAAAGGCTCAACAGGATGTCTTTTAGAGGGCTCTGCTGTATGTTCTTGACTTGGAAGAGGTGCAAATGGTGGAAATACCATAGAAGGTGGAGTAGTATATCCTGGACTTGTAAAAGGTGCAGCCATTGGAAGTACCATAGAAGCTGACGCACCATGCCCTGGACTTCGAAGAGGCTCAACAGGAGAAAATGTTTTAGAGGGCTCTGCTATCTGTTCTTGACTTGGAAGAGGTGCAGGTGGTGGAAATACCATAGAAGGTGGAGTAGTATATCCTGGACTTGTAAAAGGTGCAGCTATTGGAAGTACCATAGTAGTTGATGTACCATGCCCTGGACTTTGAAGAGGCTCAACAGGAGAAAATGTTTTAGAGGGCTCTGCTACCTGTTCTGGCCTTGGAAGAGGTGCAAGTGGTGGAAATACCATGGGAGTTGGAGCAGTATATGCTGTACTTGGAAGAGGTTCTGTAGGAGTAAATGCCATGGAGGATTGTGTGGTGCATGCTGGAGCAGTAGTTGAAGTAACTTCACTGAACATTGAAACCAAAGCCTTAACAGATGTGCTTGTATTTGGGGTCACAGCATGGGGTATAGTTGGGGTTGCTTGTTGGTCTTGCACAGTATGCACTGTTGTTTTGCAAATTGTTCCTCTCCTTTGCAAAATTCCCTCAGATCTTTCTGGGACATTAGCCTCTACTGTTATTGATCCTACACTACCAAACATTGATATCAAACCTCTGACTGATCTAGTGGTGTTTGCAGTTTCAAGTTGAGCTGGACTTGAAGATATTTGAGTTTGTAGGGCAGTGTTAATCGACAATGATGTTTTTTCATCTGGTTGAGATGGGCCTGTAAAAACTGAGCTTATTGGAGATGTGGAAACTTGAGTGATTCCAACGTCTTGAGACATAACTGATCTCTGCTCAGCAGAAGGAGGAGGTACAGGCATAGAGGTAGAAACTTTGCTCACATTATTGGATAATTGTCCCTGATTAGTCTGAGAGAATATGTTTTGAACAGTTACATAAGTAACTGGAGTATGCTCTCCGGCTTTACTTGCGTTTTGAACATATGAAACGTGAGTTTGTGCATTAGGAATAGAAAACCCACTTTGAGTGACACTTTCCTCTCCTAAACTTTCCACTGTTGACTGCTTGACAAGACTTTTTGGTCTTGAAACTGCCAGTGGCCTATTTGATGGGACTTGGTTATCTTCACTTCCTTGACTAGTAAATACAGGGGTAACTGAATTGTTTATTGCAGCATATGACCCGTGATTTGGAATATGAATAATACTCTGAGTCTGTTGTATAGACTGAGGGGGCTGTTCCACTATCACCGCCTTCAATGAAACACTGTCTTTTCGTGGGAGAAGAGAGTCATGTGTGACACTTCCAGTATTGCTTGAAAAAGCATGCACTGTGTCTGTCAGTTGTTTCACTGGTTTGTTGGGTTGACTAGGTTTCATTTGTTGAACAGATGGCACAGACACATATTCTGTAAGTGACTGTAAATCAACTTTGTTAAACTGATTTTTCAACTGCTCAGGTGCATCAGGAGCTCTTCTAAGGTGAACTGTTGATTGTACTGGTGCTGCAGGATGAATATCTGGATAACTCCTTTGTGAATGAAAACAGCTTACGTCTAATCTTTCAAGATGCTTGGGACAATGTTTTGATAATGTGTAGCTTGACCTCTCATCCAGTGCTACAGAGGGTGCATGTGCTGATATGCAGTGAGCAGGAAGAAAGGTCCTTGGAGATGAAAGATCTGTAATCTCATTCACTCGTCTGTTTGCATTTATCTCTACAACTGGGTCAACTGTTAAATCAACAGCCCCAATATGAGATTTTGGTCTGGAGCATCTCAGGCTTTGGTGATGCCTGCTTTTATATCTTGATTTGTCCTCCTCAGTCTTGGTATAATCCATAGGTTGTCCATTCTGTGTAATGGACACTAAATTGTGTTCAGAGGGTGAAACCTTAACTGAGAAGTCCATTGGTTTGTTGTGAGGCTGCAGTTCACTTTGTTCCTTTGAAATGGCGAGAACTCTATTTCTGTGGTAGGTAGTTATCTGCTGACACAAATTCATTTCTGTTGTGTGGCACCCATTAAGCATAAGCTGTGGTTTGTCTCTACTCATTACTTTCACAGTCTGTGACTGTCTTGGAGTGACGTGCTCAGAAGCTGAAATAGGCTCAACAATTAATGGAATACCAACGGAATCTTTTCTGATTTTTTTACTAATAGGTATGTTTGTGTTAACAAGAGAAACTATTTCACCAGAAGACACTTGAGGAATTCTTTCATTTTTCTTAAGGTTTGCTTTTGGAGACATATCCAGGGTGCTTCTTATGGAGTTAGCGGGTGCTGAGGGTGGAATAACTGGTTGGGCACTAGATGACATTGAACTTGAGGCCAATGATATCCCTGGTAAGATTTGATCCAATGGGGTTTGTGTTTGTCCTTGACCTAAGCTGTTCTGGAAAGTATCAGGGACTGTGCTGGGTTGCGCAAGCTGTTTAGGAGGCTGTACAATTAATGGTACACCAGCAAACCATTGTAATGTCTGAGCATCACTGTTTGACTTAGTCCTTATAAGTGGGATCACGCCAGAGTGTGTACACTCAAATACATCTTCTGAGCCATCTAATGGCTTTGACAAGGACTTGGGCGACATGTCAAGTGTGTCTTTGACAGAGTTAGCTGGTGCTGTGGGTGCTTTCTGCTGTGCTGTGGTTTTCAATACCATGTCTCCAGTAGTTTTAATGGTGTTTGCTGGATCTGGTGTGCTTCGCTTGAACTGAGATTCATGAACTGAGAGGCTTGTGGGCTTGCTGCCAACAAGGGTTTGCTTATTTAATACAGGGCTTTTGTGCAGTGTTTTTATTTGTTGTGGGTTTTCCCTGATTTTTTCTACTGGCTTTGTTGGTGATGTAAGAGGCCCAACAACTAAAGAAAGACCAACAGTTACTTTTGTAGCATCTGAGATAGATGCTTTCTTGATGCTCCTTACAAGTGGTAATGCTTCATGGTTGGAGAACAATGGTCCTTCAGCTGTGTCAGAGACTGATTTTGCAGACATATCTAATGTGGCTTTAATGGCATTTGCCGGAGCTGTTGCAGTTTGATGAGGCTGAGAAGACTGTACAGGAAGGCTTGTAGCCCTACTGTAACGAGTGTTTTGGCAATGTAAAACAGAGCTTTTTGGAGAATTTATGTCCACAACTTTGTGTGAACACTCAGCTTGTGGTTGTGACTGATATCTTCTAAAAGGTGGTTTTAATTTGGGTCTCAGTGAGTCTATAACCAAAGACACCCCACTCAACTCTTCATTAACACTTGAAGTAGATATTGATCTTCTCCTCGCAAGTGACACTGCTTCATTTGGAGGGACCCCAGGTTCCTCCACAGGTTTTGAAGACATGTCTAGTGTGGTTTGCATAGACTTTGACAGAGCTGTTGAGGTTTGATAGGTTTGCCTGCTTAAGTGATAAGCTTTAAGTGGTGGAACTTCACTAGTCATGGCATCTGATTGTGACTGGAATTTTGGGAGAATTCGTTTTACTTCTGATGTAGGAGGTTCTACAATCAGAGGCACCCCATAAGAATCATCAGTGATGTCTACAACTGAGCTTCGTCTCCTCCTTACAAGTGGCATAGCTTTGGTTTCATCAATTGACTTATCCAATGGTCCAAACACTGACTTTGAAGACATATCCAGTGTTCCCTTTATGGAATTTGCTGGCGCAGTACTGTCAGAATATGCCTGGGAAGATATGACTTTTCTCATGGATTCACTTAAAAAAGAGGTCTGACGTGTAAGGCTAGTCTGTTTATTTTGAGCAGATATTTTTGACTTTGGGCTTATTGTTGCAGATCTGATTTCAAAGCTTGTAGGCTGTGACGATAAAGCCACTTGATCTGCAGTTGCAATTTTTAAGGGCAGCCCAGCTAATACTTGCTGGTCTTTACCGCTGTCTGATTTGGATTGACTAGACTGAACCATGACTGATTCTACCGTTGCTTTTGGAGAATATTTTGCAGAGATGCTGGATTTTCTGCCAGAGATTTCAGGCGATGTGCTTGTCTGAGACAACTCCACTGGGCCTTGCCTTACAGGTTGGGATTTCACAGCAGGGGATGTGGATGTCTGTTGCTCAGTCCTGCAATCAGGGCTTGGCATTCCACTATCTGGGGGATAGTATCGGGTCCATCCGCTTGGTGAAGGAGGCGCAGAAACAGTCATCAGAGGCACTTCAGACATTCTTGGAGAGGGAATGGTAACTTCTAATGCTGGAAATGTCATATTTATCTCTTTAATCTCCTCCATCTCTACTGTCAGATCAACACCTATATCAGTTGTTTGCTGTTCTTTCTTAACTTTTTTGGACTTGGTAAAGTCAAATACATCCTCAACTGGCATACCATTACACACATTCGGTGACAATACTGCAGTATTTTTATCTTGACAAATATCTTTTTTCCTTAGAGCTTCAGAGAAATCCATTGGCTTACTAGAAAGGAGAGAGTCTAGTGCCTGCCTATTATACAGTAAATTCTGAGGAGGTGGCAAGGGTCTCCTTTCATTTGGTATGACTACTTGTGGAGTCTGTTGTAATTCGCAGGGCACTGAACTCTGCGCCCCATCAACTCTAGATGTCTTTAGTAATGTGGAGGACTGTGTTGACAATGATGGCTGCCTTCCCAGTCTTGGCCTAGGCAATGCAGAGGAGGAGGAGGCTGTAACAATCGGAGCATTTGCTTGTGTCACTATGTTCCCTGATGTTCCAGAAAGTGATCTAACTGATGTAGTTAACGCTCTAGAGGATGAGACTGGAACATCAGGAAGTTTTCTACAGGCAGTCTGAAGCTGTGGTATGCTCTTAGAAATTGATGGGGATGTGCTTGTAGTTGATGATGTCTGAATTATTTTACATGGTTCAGCATCTTTTTTCTTGCCAACAAAGCCACCAACAGTTGACAAAATAGAGCTTGCTTTTTGATTACCTTCAGTTCTCTGTTGCTGAACAGCTGTATCATCAACATGTGCAATCTTAATCTCAGGAATTGAAGGTTTCTGTTTATAAGCCACTGGTGAAGTGTGTCCAGCTACAGTAGAAGACACACCTGTGACAGACGCTTCTGGGAAAAGTTCTTTAATTCCCTGATTTTTCCAGTATGGTCCCCCATGATTTGTTTTTTTGGTTTTGTTTGTAAGGTCAGATGCTTCGAGATGCTCTTCCAGATACATTTCATTTGGCTCATTCACACCTATTTTTACTTTCTTCAGTTTATGCACACTAAAGTCCACAGGCTGTTCTGTTTGTGCACCTATGGACTCCTGAAACATTTGAGAGAACCGCTCGAAATTCATATTCATAATTCTGTCCCCTTTTTGAAGAGCTGAAGACAGATCAACAGGAGCACTAAGGACTGAAGAACATGCTTGATGTTGACCTGACAATCCAAGTGCTTCATCTTCATTAACTAATGGGATTTTAAATCCGCAAAGTGTTGCTTTTGGATCATCCTTTTTCTGCAGCATATTGGAGATGTTCTCTGTGATTTGTTTCAAAACACAACTATCCTCAGCGGTGGCATATGCATAAAGGTGCTTGCCATCCCGGTCAGTCAGCAGTGAATAAATATATTCCTCATCTGCATAAATGAAGTATCCACAATCACCAGCCTCAGCTGGCCACCACATTCCTTGCTCCAAAAGCAAAAGCCACTGCTGGTACCATTCTGAATCTTCAAAGAGCCTGTCATCTTCTAAATCCCCATTGTGGCCAGCAGTGCTACTGAGGTCAACTGCACCTGGCGTCAAATCCACAGGACCTTTCTTGGATGTAAGTCGTTTAATGATTTTCATGGCAAATGTCGTGTCAAACTGTCTGTCTTTGTTATTCGTGGTAGGTCTGTCAAACGTACTACAGTCAGAGAGTGACTGGCAGCGAGTTAATTTTGCTGGCCTTGACCCTCTTGACAGGTTAATAACAGAGTCTTTCTCAATCCATGGTTTACTGCTTCTTTGGCTGCTAAAGTTGTCCAGATTATCACAACTGCTCCAGGGTTTTCTATTTCTGTTACTCATGTCAAATATAACAGTATCCTCTCTATCTGCTGGTGGAAGGCCATTATGAAATGATGAGCTAGTTACATCACGCCAGGGATGTGAGGGTATGTGGAACTGTCTGGGATCTATATTTTTCAGGTTCCACCATCCAGGCTCCTCTATGACTGCTTCATTATTTAATAGCACACCTTCTTGATTACCTGTATAACACTCTCGAGCCTCTACCGACAGAGCCTCAGATAAGGTATAATCATTCAGCTGCTGCCAAAGAAGTGCTTCTATGAGACACTGGTGTTCATACAGTTCTGCTGGAATAACACCATGCTCAGCAAATAAATGCAACAAATCCTGATACCCATACTCATTTGCAGTCCCATACAAAAGTTTGTGGACTTCCTCCATGTACTGTTGTGTAGACTTCACTGCTGGATGCAGGTTGGCAGTTGCAGTTTGTTGAGTCTGACTAATAGATGTGCTCGGCTCCAATCCAGAAGTGCTGGTGACAAGAGAAGCTGCTTCATCTTTAACCTGTTTAGGGAGGAGTCGACTAAGGAAGCCCTTCTCTGATTCCTTATTTGTTGCTGAACTAGTACTGTCGGTGGACCCTGATTTAAAAATGCCAGAAGGTGTACCAGTTCCAACACTAGGAGTAGCATTTACTTCCTTCAGCTTAGATAAAGCATCCTCTTCTGAGCCCTTACTGAATAATCCTGACAGAAAACCTTTCTGCTGTGGAGCTTTTTGTTCCTTTTCATTGCCCCCCTCCTGAGTGGGCTCTTGTTCAACCGGCTTTGCTCTCTGAATCTGTGGCCGATTTTGACCAATCTTAGCATTAGGTCTCTCTTGTTTCTGTGGCTTCTGATCAGCAGGAACTTGGCTAATTACCTGTTCTTCAGTTGATGTGGTAAGTTTGCTCAAAAATCCAGATAAAATGCCACCAGATTCATTTTGTTGTGTAACAACACCTTGTGTAAATGTGTCACCTGGCTGAGCATTTGCTTGTTCCTGCTGTTGTTGGGATTCATCTGAAGTAGCCATTTTGAAAATACTGGAGAACAGGCCTCCAGACTGACCTTGCTGCTGCGCTGCTCCTTGTGGACCACTTTGTCCTTGTGGACCCTGTCTTTTTGACTGCTGTGCACTAGGTGAAGGCTGCTGTTGCTGTCCACCAGAGGACTGTTTAGGACCTGATGTATCTGCCCCTATTTTCAAAAGCCCAGAAAGAATTCCCCCAGACTGATTTGGTGGAGGAGGTTGCGAGCTTAAAGCTGGACTTTGCCCTGGAGGTGCAGGTTTCTTTGCTTGCTGACTCAGCTGATCTCCAGCCCCAGACTGTGGAGTTGGAGTATCCACTGATGCCAATTTACTTAAAAGACCAGAAAACAGACCTCCCTGTTGAGGCTCTGGTGCTGCAGCTGGCTGTGAAGGGATGTGATTTTGCCTCTGCAATGGCTGTCTGTTGCCCTGTTGCTGCTGGTTTTGATTTATTCGTGCCCCAGAAGGATTTTGCTGCTGTTGTGCTGGGGAATTATTGCTGGAAAATAGCCCAGATAAAAAACCGCCCTGTTGACCAGGAGGAGGTTGTTGGGGTGCATTCTGATTTTGGCCAGGCTGACCTGACGGTTGAACCTGAGAGGTGGCAGCAGCCGTGTCTGCAATTTTATTAAACAAGCCTGAGAGCATCCCACCTGGGCCACTTGCCTGGGCCTGCTGAGGTGGAACCTGATTTTGCCTGTTGGTCTGCTGTACGTTAGGTTGATTACCAGGCCCAGTAGGACCACGTTGCTTAGCATTCTGAGGTGATGCCTGATTGGCAGTATTGACCTCCAGACTGCTGATGCCAAATAAACCTGAAAGAAAGCCTCCTTGCTGAGAAGGGGCAGCCTGTTGTGATGGTTTAGGGCCTTCGTTTGGCATCTGACCATCAGCTGGGGGTTGATGCTGCTGAGATATATTCTCAGTTGCAGCTATCTTGTTCAGAAATCCTGACAGCATTCCACCTGCAGGAGCTGCAGGTGGTGGTTGCACTGATTGTTGACTAGACCGATTGCTCACATCACTTGTCTGTTGTGTCCCTGATGGTGCAAGCGCACTCTCTGTCAATTTTAGAAGTCCCCCAAATAGTCCTCCAGACTGAGTTTGAGTTGGTGCTCCTTGCTGTCGTGGTGGTTCACTCTGAGTATTTGTTTGCTGTTGCTGTTGATTTGATTGCTGACCATCACAGGTGCCTGGCTGTTGCTGCTGTGGAGCCTGGGCTGCATGTCCAGTTGCAGAAACATTCTCAGTGTTTGCCAATTTCAGAAGTCCAGACAAGAGACCTTGTTGTGAAGGTGGTGCAGCACCTTGCCTTACTCCTTGAGTGAGTTCTTCAGTGGTTGCTGACTTCTGGTCAGGTTGACTCCTAGGAGGCCCTGGTGCTTGCTGGGCAGCAGTACCTGAGGGGTTTGAAATAGTGTCACTGGCCAATTTGAATAACCCAGATAAAAGCCCACCACTTTGGGGAGGTACAGTAGCCTTTTGTTGTTGTTTGTCAGCACCTGCTGGAGAGGGCTTGCTGGGCAGGTTTCCAGAAGGGACAGGCTCCAGTTGTGTCCCTGCTGGCTGGTTACTTGTATCAACACTTTCAGGAGTAGCCATCTTCAAAAGCCCAGAAAATAATCCTGTTGATTGAGATGTGGTGCCTTGTTGAGACTGGCTTTCATTTGTAGTGACAGACGAAAAGAGTCCTGAGAGCAGCCCACCTTGTTGAGGCTGATCAGGTTTGCTAGCACCAGGTAGCAGTCCTGATAACAAGCCCTGGGCCTTAGACGATGCCTGTTCAGTTTGAGGTTTTGCCTGTTCCTGAGGCGTTGTCTGTGTCTGGTCTTGAGGCTTGACCTCAGTATTAGATGAAGTATCTATTTGCGTCTCACTCTGTACTGCAGCATTTGGCTCTTTCTTAGTGTCAGACTTAATATTAGGTTGTTTATCAGATTGGGAATCAGTTTCAGGCTTTACTATTGTATCATCTTGGCATTCTTCTTGTGCTACATCCCTTGACACTGCAGAAGCATCCTCAATTTCTTCAGGTTTTTCAGGTGCAACTACAACAGTAGGTATGTTTTTTGTGGCTGATGAAGGTTTTGATGGGGCTGGTGTCACTGTTTGTTGCTTTGGTGATTCAGCTGGAGGTGCTCTGAAAAGATTAGAAAACCATCCTGTATCTGAATTCCCCTTTGGTACACTCTCCAGCAGGGCAGCACGACTTGTCAGAGGTGATGTAGCAGCTGGTTGGGAAGTGGTTGTATCTTCACCAGTTGCCAATTTCAGGAACCCAGACAGCATCCCACCCTCTTGCTTTGGGGCTTGAGATGTGGCAGGAGTACCCGAAAAAAAGAAAGGAAGCTTCAATTTGCTGCCAGCAGCAGCTGCTGCATCTTCTGTTTTAGGGACCTCGGAAGGTTTAAATATGGAAAACACAGATGGGGTAGCTGAACCGTCAACTGGTTTGTCGGCAGGCGCAGGTGTTGTTGACATTAAAGAGGTAAGCGACTTTTTGAAAGGGCTGAAAAATCCAGTGTCATCAGCTTGAGTTTGAGTGGGTGGATTTGCTTCGATTTTACTTTCTCCTTGTTTAAGAGAAGTCTCTCTAGGAAGGACATCAGGTATTTCTCCTGATGACTCAGATTCCGGGAGTAGTTCCACTGATCCACTGCCTGAGCCTCCAAGTGAGGACTGGTGTTCATGTTGTGAGCCAGACCACTCTAATGACAAACTTTTAGATTGATCTATTGAGCCCTCTTTGGTCTCAGTACTTCCTTGAGACCTGTTTGGTGATGCTGGTTGTGAAGTTGATTCACCTGAAGGTTTGTCAAAAAGCCTGAAGGGACTCAGTCTTCCCAAGACAGAATCAACCACTGTTTGCGGCTGACTTGTAGAGGATCCCTGAGGCTCAGTACCACTGGACAAACTTTCAGTAGCTTCAGCTCCTGATACCACACTAGCTGGACAGCTGGGCTCTGATGACTGAAAAGGCAGAAGTGACTGCAGCGAGAATTTCTTATCTGCACTAGGCTCTTGATGAGCAGGTGGAACGACTGCAACAGGAGTTGGACTGCCACTTGATTTTGGTATGAAGGACAACAGTTTAGAAAAGCCAGACTCTGGCTGAGGAGGAGCAGGGGATTGTGTTGTTGTGGCTGTTGTTTCGGTGGTTTCTGTGCTTTCAGCTGTTAACTTGTTGCCTGCAATTGAGCTAATCAAAGAGTTCACAGCATTTTTCACTCCTGTAATGCCCTGTTCAACTGCATTTTCCTCCTTTACCTCATCTGACTTGAGCTTGTTGTCCTTATCCTTGTCGCTAGTCTCTGGTTTTGTGCCAGATTTTTGCATTTCTTCATACTTACTAATCTCTTCCTCTCTCCCAGCAAGATATTCAGACACTGTATCAACTATTTTCTGAAGCTCGTTCATAGTATCAGTATAGTCATCACTTGGTTCCTCCACTGGTGACAACATACTATCTGTGCCTCGAGTGCTAACAATGCCTTTTCGCTCATAATAACTGTGTGTCCATTCACCATAGGAAGAAATATATCTTCGACTATTGTAGTAACTATCATACTCATATTGTCCGTCCTCCTCAACAAATGTCATGTCGTCCAATTCCTCCTCAGATCCAAGGGAAAACTGCATCTCATCTGATCCTACTGACCCGTACTCACTTCTTGCTCTCATCCTGGCTTCCTCTTCTTCCCGATAAATTGTATAGTTCTCCAATGTGTCCTCAAAGGAGTTCTTTGCCCACATTCTTGTCTTGTACAGGAGACCCTCTTTATATGCTGCTCCATCTGCATTCTGCTGGTGAACCTGCCTAACTGAAGGGATAATGGATATTTCAGGAGGAGAGGTTTCATCCTCAAAGCTTCCTGCTTCTTTATAAACCAGGCGAACATCTCCACTTCCCAGACCGGATCTCTTGATAGAATTCCCTGCTTCAGCATATTCTTCAGTCTCTGGCGTTACGGCATCACACTCCACTGTCTGATAAAAACGGCTCCCTTTAGAATCAGCAGGACTGCTTACGATGCGATAAATTTCACCCTTTGACTCATCATCATCATCCCAGGTTTTCTGCTCTGGTTCCAGGTAGTCATCCAAGATGTTGTCGTTGAGTTTGTATTTAGTCTCCCAGTCCTCAACCCCCATGCCCGAATCAACAGGTATAATCCTCACTGAACCTCTACTGTTTGAATGTCTGTCGGAGTTGTGTAAGTTGTGATGCATTAAAGAATGGAAGAAAATGAAAATGCAGAGTAAAGAAATTGTAAGAAACACATAAAACAAATTATGGACAAATCAATAAAGCAAAAAATAATTAAATAAATCATGGACTTAAAATTAAACAATAAAGAAAATAATGAAATAATAGTACAAGTATGTGCAAGCACAGGGGGAACTGTGTGGAGAAAACCCATAGAGCAAAAACATCAGAAATGAGAAATGAGGCCTATTATAAGTTTAACTGTATCATAGCCATCATTCTCTGTTTCAGATTTATGTTTGTGAGGTGTTTGCAAACTGTTTGTGCATCTCTACCTAGGGCCCCTTCCTTCCCTGTAGTCCAGTTCATAGTTGTGGACTGAATCTGTTCCAGACTCCTTGGACACAGCTTGGTGATGCGAACGTCGGCCCATAGGGTATTGGTGTACCGAGGAATTGGGCTGGGCTGTCGTGTGGTACCGCGGAGGACGGCTGTTTGCCTCACTGGGGTAGTCGCTGTCTCTGTCGTCCACTGCACTATCATGGTCATCCAGAGCTAGAACCGCATACATAAACGAGACTAACTGCATTTATCTGACAGAAAACTGTCACTGTCAATCACATTTGAATGTTCTAAAATGCAAACCACAGTGATGTAACCAGATGTTACAAATGAACATGAGATCCTTTTTTAAGAGAGAAAGAATGAACAAAAAACAAAGCTGGCATTTCAGATGTGCTTCCATGCTTAGGACTGGGATCATGCTGATGATGTCTCTGAGTTTCGAATGAACTTGTAAAGTGAGTGGCCCCAAAAAAGTATTTCGTCGTTTGTGCCAAAAATATTGAGTTGGGTTAGAAAGTAAACTGTTATATATTTATTTTAAATATTCCAACACTGGTATTGATTTAGCCAGAGGACAAAAAAAGCCGGTGATCTGTTAGTAAGAAGTCATGCATAGCTGTTAGTAATGTAGTGAGTGTGAAAAAAAGTGAAGAATGAAAGAGACGGTGAGTTATGTGAAATCTTTTTTTTTTTTCTTCTTGGGAGCCACTGGCAGCAAGTGCAGTAGTCACGGATGGCACACCAACAGAGTGACCTTGGATGAACTGACTAAAGGACAGACTTTGTGAAGTACATACTCTGCTGTTCACTCCATCCAAAGTAAGTCCAGCTGCCTGAGCATGAGAAGGGAAGTTGCATGAATTAAAACAAAGAACCAGGCATTCACAACTTGGGCCAATGTATCTAGTGAATGTTCAGATGACCACGACATCACATTCAGGGGAAAACTAAAACAATAGAGAGAAAACAAATAGCAGATAAAGGTCTCAAAATTGAATTGTAAATACTTCATAGAAGCCAAATTATTCTCAAAAGTATTCAAACCAAAAACTGAAAGAAACCTTCAAGGGCATCTTGAATTCAGATACATGATTAAATGATGAGATACAGTAGAAACAAACCAAAAGTCAAACTAAGTTTAAATGTGACAGGCTATTAAAGTGAAGTCGCTGTGAAAAGGTTAAATATTTACAGCAGGCTTGATGACTAACAGCCCTATGCTGCCCTCCAGTGGTTAAATAAAACTATGTGGAAAAAGGGGGCACATCCTCTGGATGTGTACAGGAAAACAGCACCTTCTTGCTTTCGCAGTTATACAGGACGATGTCTAAAGGAAAGAGTTTTAAGTTTAGGGCTACAATCCTTTTTGGAGAAAAGCTAAAACTTGTTGGCCTGCTTAGCCTAGACCTACTGAAAATCACATTCAGATCCTTAAAAGAAAGAATAGCTGTAACCCATAAAACAGCACAAAATAATCCATACAATGTTGTGATTATATAATGCCAAGGGCACGTTTTCTAAAGCTGGGCTTCCGCTACACAACTTTTAGCATCCTAACAGGCTTCAAAAAAATGGAGAGCATCACACACACAATGTCTTTTATAGAATTTCTTGTGTTTTTCTTTTTATTTATTATTTAAAACGCTCACAATTATTTGAGATGATCGTAATTATTTAAGCTGACAGCAAAGATTTTATATTTTACAAAACCATAAAGCTGCAATGAGCAAAATGTGATTGTGTGTGTTAGGCTGAGGTGAATAAATGTAAACAAAAGAAAGCAGTGAATGGAGTCTTTGGGACACGTCATGGAACTCATGTAAACAAAAAAGTTCTACTTTGGTGCCCTAAACTTTTTAGAGGGAGACACAAGTATTGTTTTGTTAGCTGTGTAGCCAGTTCTAATGTTTAGCATTAATGAGAGCAGAATAGTGGTAAAGACCTAATATAAGCCTAAGTTCAGCTTGACTACACATGATGACACATCTGTGAATCAATTCTGCAGGATTGGCCTCTTTAATAGATGCATACAATGCATACAGTCTACCCTAGGGAGCACACACAAGACCAGTGGTCACCAGCCCTGCTCCTGAAGATCTACTTTCCTGCCGATTTCAGCTCAACCCCACCTGATCTACCTAATTATTGCCTTCAGAAATCCTTGGCTGTGTCCAGAAATCCTGAAAGATCCTCCGCCTCTCCTCCATGACCTGGAAACTGGCTGAACTCACTGACAGTCTTGAATACGAGAGAAGGCTGGAGAAGCTGCCGAAGTAGCTTCAAGCGGAGGATACACCAATGTATGCTACCCAGGAATTCTTATAGCGATTGTACTGTGTCACTGCAGACACGCCCAGATAGGCCATAAGGGTAAACAGGAAGGCTCTGTTTAGCAGCTTAAGGTAAGTGACCTTAAGATTTTCACCTGTGCTTCTGGCGAACTCATTTCATCAGTAGTTGACATCAAATTTAATGTCGCTGAAAGGGGTCAACTGTCTCATTTCCCCAATATATAATCCATTCCTCTTGCTCCTTTCCTGTCTTCCAGGGTCAGGGACAAGTAGTAGCACAAGTTTCTGGACGCAGCCCTTGGTCAGCTGAATGAGCTGTGTTAAATTTGGGCTGGAAGTGAAACCTGCAGGAAAGCATATCTTCAAGAGGAGGGCTGGTGACCACTGCACTATACAATAACACTGAATATACACCAGACCGCACACATCAGTATCTCACAAGTGTATCCAATCCACACCTCGAACTCAGCCCTGTCGCGTTAAACACCTCACCACTATGAAGAGGCACTCAAACCCCAGATCTCCTGCCGGTTATCACGTAATACAAAGCATCTTCGCCTTTGTTCTCTCTTGCTGGCTGCTGTCTGAATCTTTAAGTGCTGACCGTCTTACACTTCAGGACTTGTGAATGTTCAGAGTCGTAAAAATTAAACATGTTTAAAATATCAGAAGGTCTATGACCACTCCAGACACTGACTCGTTTCTCCTGTCACACCCCAAATACCAGACAGAGGCAACTGCCTCTGACCTGCACAATCATTTCAAATTGTGAAACGTGGCCAGAAGGGCCAAATCGTTTAAAAAAGGGCTAAAAATCGGCCCAGCTGTAGCATTAGCTGGTGGAAAGTTCAGTGTCATGCTTGTCACGCTGTCATTACAGAATCATCTTTCCTTCAACGTGCTTTCAGGAAACTTCGCCCTCATCAACATGATCAAATACCCTCATACCATATCAACATGATCAAATACCCTCATACTAAACAAATGAAGACACTATACTCACAGCACTGCGAGGGGAGGGGTGCCATTGGCATTCTTTGAGCTTCATCTTGCAGTGGATACTGTGAAAAACAGAAAATATAAAACACAGACAATTCAACTTCTAAATACTACCGATTTTTTATTGCGATGGTAAACCTAATCAAATTCATATTTGTGCTCGAGTCATGTGGTTGTTCCATCCATTTCTGACACTGTTTGCAATAACCAAGAATCATCAGCAGGGGGCAACAAAGATAAAGATGTTTCTTGAAGGATTTATGTTTGCGTTCGTCGGTGAACCTGCAACCAAACTGAATTAACAAAAAACTACAGGGTTGTACCTTTTTCATTACGTTACACTTAAAAACCGATGTTCCTGGATGCTTCATCATGAACACAGCTTCAAAACAATGAACATACGTAAATATATATTCTTAATCCATATAATGTGCTTTTGTAAAGCCAGTTCTTAAAGGGCTACAATTCCTATCTAACACCGAATGCAACTGTGATGTCCGATTAGAGCTGAAGCTGAACTCTGCAGGTAGGTAACGTCCAGGAAGAGGACAGAAATGTTCCTGAAAACCATGAAAATGAATCGTTCTTCTTATCTTTACCTCATCGTGTATCCTCATTGCATTGATGCGCTCCAGCTTTCTTGTCCAGTACTGGGCCTCGTCCTCCGGAATGTCTACAGAAGCAACAAAACACGTCAGAAGGAAGAAGAAACGTACAGAAACTGCTCTTCAAGCCAAGCTACATCCTCCTTTCCACCCTTTCTTCTCTCTCTCACTCTAATGTTCCCACACTCAAACAGCCTCGCCCCATCCCAGTCCGGCCGCACAGCAATAACAACCCCCATACAACTCTTAAATATGGCATGAGCTAGCAGGCGTTTCCGCAGAAAAAGCTTCCAACCTTCCGCACAAACACTCTGCCGTGTTCTATGTGAATAAGCTTTACACAGTCTAACAAGGAACGTGGCCTACATGTGGACATTCACGCCTTCCTGATGATGCTCTGAAAGGTATTTCACAACAAATGATTTCTCAAAAAGGTGGATAACGTGGCGTAAACTGAGGACTGTCTGATAAAAATGTTCCTGACCTATTTTTATATTATGCATTCCAGGTATAGGTAGAGTAAACTTTACAGTATATACTGTAAGTCATGAACAATCTTGTTCTTTATTATCTGATAGTCTGAACTCTGAGCTCCACTCTGTGGCCATTCTCTTTGCTGCTAATTCCTCTATACTGTTACCTAAAGCAGGTTTCTCAAACTGGCCCTTGTGCTCCAGATTCATATTCAAATCTACAGGTGCTCCATTTTATCTCTATGCACCAGGTATATAGTGTTCTTAATGGTTTGGCTCAGGTTAGTCTTGCCAGCCAGACTCCTGAATCTCCAGGGAGACTGACATGTTTTACTCCAGGCATGCTCGTCAATTTGCACTGGATTACTTGTAGTGAGCATGTAAACGAAGATTTTCCATCGGATTGTTGAACAGAGTGAGCATAAACACCTCAGTCTGAATCTGTAATCCGAATATATTCAATCGTATTGGCAAAAATCTTTGCATGCAAACACAGCCAGCGTGGCAAAGAAACTACTTTGACAGGAATCTGACTGACACAAAAAACAACCAATCACAGACCGCTTTTTTAGGGTGAAGTTTAGGGTCAGAAAATCGACAAACTGGTGTTACAATAAAAACAGACCCACACAAAACAAAGTAGTAAACAATTGCAGAAGCAGCCAGCAGGTAATGTGTTGTCAGCTTCAAACTAAATTTGTAAATATTCTTACAAGATGCCATAAACTTCTCTTTTTTCAAATTTGGGGACTCTTGCTCATTGTTGTCATGATGTGCACAGCAGGCAATGGATTGACACTGATGACTAGTTAGTTTTTAGCTTGATAAAGTTTGTTCCCCGCCAAACTGATCTACACTGGCACACCGAAGCGTATAAATAAAAGTGCACGTAACCAATAAGAGGGTAATTGAAGTGTGGATAGCCAATGAGAGGGTAACTGAAGCGTGACTAGCCAATGAGAGGGTAACTGAAGCGTGACTAGCCAATGAGAGGGTAATTGAAGCGTGGATAGCCAATGAAAGGGTAATTGAAGCGTGGGTAGCCAATGAGAGGGTAACTGAAGCGTGGGTAGCCAATGAGAGGGTAATTGAAGTGTGGGTAGCCAATGAGAGGATAATTGAAGTGTGGGTAGCCAATGAAAGGGTAATTAAAGCGTGGATAGCCAATGAGAGGGTAATTGAAGCGTGTATAGCCAATGAGAGGATAACTGAAGCGTGTATAGCCAATGAGAGGATAATTGAAGCGTGTATAGCCAATGAGAGGATAACTGAAGCGTGTATAGCCAATGAGAGGATAATTGAAGCGTGTATAGCCAATGAGAGGGTAATTGAAGTGTGGGTAGCCAATGAGAGGGTAATTGAAGCGTGGATAGCCAATGAGAGGATAATTGAAGCATGGCTAGCCAATGAGAGGATAACTGAAGCATGGCTAGCCAATGAGAGGATAACTGAAGCGTGTATAGCCAATGAGAGGATAATTGAAGCGTGTATAGCCAATGAGAGGATAATTGAAGCGTGTATAGCCAATGAGAGGATAATTGAAGTGTGTATAGCCAACGAGAGGGTAATTGAAGCGTGGATAGCCAACGAGAGGGTAACTGAAGCGAGGACAGCCAACGAGAGGATAATTGAAGTGTGGACAGCCAACGAGAGGATAATTGAAGTGTGGATAGCCAACGAGAGGGTAACTGAAGTGTGGATAGCCAACGAGAGGGTAATTGAAGCGTGGATAGCCAGTGAGAGGGTAATTGAAGCGTGGATAGCCAGTGAGAAGGTATTTGAAGTGTGGATAGCCAATGAGAGGGTAATTGAAGCGTGGATAGCCAATGAGAGGGTAATTGAAGCGTGGATAGCCAGTGAGAGGGTAATTGAAGTGTGCATAGCCAATGAGAGGGTAACTGAAGCGTGGATAGCCAATGAGAGGGTAACTGAAGCGTGACTAGCCAATGAGAGGGTAATTGAAGCGTGGGTAGCCAATGAGAGGGTAATTGAAGTGTGGGTAGCCAATGAAAGGGTAATTGAAGTGTGGATAGCCAATGAAAGGGTAATTAAAGCGTGGATAGCCAATGAGAGGGTAATGGAAGCATGGCTAGCCAATGAGAGGATAACTGAAGCGTGTATAGCCAGTGAGAGGGTAATTGAAGTGTGGATAGCCAGTGAGAGGGTAATTGAAGCGTGGATAGCCAGTGAGAGGGTAATTGAAGCGTGGATAGCCAGTGAGAGGGTAATTGAAGTGTGCATAGTCAATGAGAGGGTAATTGAAGCGTGGCTAGCCAATGAGGGGGTAACTGAAGCGTGGATAGCTAATGAGAGGGTAAATGTGAACAACAGAATTCTGACAGTAGTGAGTATCTTAGAAATTCCAGTATATGAAATAAACATCAGATGGCCTGTATAGCTCTGTGGGCGGAACATCTGGGGCTGAAACCTGTGAATTTCCTCAATTCGTAATGAATTTGTAAAGTCTACAACAAGATAGTCACACTCAAAAATGCAAAGGGACTCATGCACATTGCAAGTTACCTGAGGTTAAGAGCAGTGACATCTCCCCAGCCAGAACATGCTCTGTTTCCATGGCAACACAACAGAACAAGGTGGCAAGGTGGCAAACTAACCATCAAATTAAAGGTAAATATATCTACTAACTCCGAAAGCAGCAACAATCCTAAACGCAATGACAAACAGCAGCATTTCTGCTGTTTCAGCTTCCGCTGTGTTACAGTGAGCAATGTTGCTGGCTTACATGAGAAATTTACCAGCCGCCAATGACCACCTAAACACAAACAAGTGGAAGTTGCGATGTGGGGACATTGAGCACAAGGTCAGGTGTTTTGAAAGCTGGGAGAATGTGGAGCCATTTGAGTGGCCCCTAAAGTAAATGTTTGGTCACTTTGTGTTGACAAAGTCTGTGCTCCTACCAAAGGGCAGCTCGAAGCGAGTGTCCAGCAGAACCTGGTGAGGTGTTGGGTTTTTAGTGCCATAAATTTCATCTGCTTTCATGAGGACCTCCGAATCCAAAGAGATCCACTCCCCAGGACCCTCCTACAGGCACAGAGATACAGAAAAACAGAACAAGAATTTTTCTTTACTCAGTTTTTCATTTTATCATCTTCAATATTATGTTACTCAAGATGACACACTGCTTTTAATAACAGGAACTGGCTTTGCCAGTAGTTCTTAATTACAATTAATGCTATGTGAATATGACGGACAGATGGAGAGGAAAAAAGAGTTAGCAGGAGAAAGAAGGAGCGAGGCACAGAGCGGAAGAAAAAAGATAGATAAAGACCTTACAATAAATTAAACACGTGTAGCTGCATTATTAATGAGAACAGGGCACACGCGGGAGACTTTAAAGTAAAAAAATCCATTCAGCTCCAGTGCAGCCGACACAGAAATACTTTCACAAGGATTTCAGACGGAAAAAGGCTGCAGATGAGAGGCGTGATTGGGTTCTTACCTCATCGGCTTGGCGGACGGTGTCGAGGGGGATCCAGGCCGTCCCCACCAAGGTGTCCCAGATCAGGCCTTTATTCCACAGCTCCACCACCAACCCCAGATCCAAACGGTTAATCTCACTGCAACAACAAAACACAGTTTCAAAATGCTCAAGCATAACCTGAAATAAGCTCACAACCAAATCTGACACATGAATGGTCAGTCTCAACGGAGAAACCACCAGCATTTTAGGGCTGCAATGCTATAATTTAAACTCCAGTGGTAAATTTCCCATCATGATTTAACCATTTTTTTAACAGTAACCATAAAATGCAATTTTGAAGGGACCTGTTTTGGAGGTGCTCACCAAGACCTCAACAGTAGCCCTGTTTTACATGCATCCTAATAATCCGTTGAAAATCTGACTAATAGCTCAATCAGAATAGAATCCTTCCATGTAAACAACTCATTCTGAATAGTCTAGTCTGATTGACGCCATTCAGAATACAGTTTCTATCTGATTGCACGAGGTGGGTAATCCTGTAAATAATCCATTAAACAGAGGAATAATATCCGTGTAAATGCCTGTATCCGATTACATTCCCTATCGGAAAGTTTAAGTCCGTTCTGCATGTGTGCAGACTTTGGTCAGGTCAGGACTCTGTGCAGGCTCCTGAGCTCCTGAGAGCGACCCATTCTTTCACTAATGTTTGTAGAAGCAGTCTGCAGGCCTAGGGGCTTGGTTTTATACACCTGTGGCCATTGGAACACCTGAATTCAATTATTTGGATGACGGAATACTTTTGGAAATCTAGTGTATAATTAGAATGTACTCAATCGGATTGGCAAAACCCTTTGCATGTAAACACAGCCATAGAGTCGCAACACTTCACACACAGAGAAACAACAGTGTCCTAGTTGACCCCAGTGTTAAAGGTAAACATATTTATTTGATTATATTTATTAAAAATATCCAAGTTCATTTCCATTCCGCTGGTGGAGCGGTCACTAGGGGGTCTCCGGAAAGAGCCCACGCATGTACACATATGAATTTGGAGACACTACTTGAGCTAGCGCACAGTTCTCTTTGTCACTCAGCAACATTTTAAAAAGAAAAGACCCTAAATGGTTCTTAGCATGGATTACGGTTCTAGGTACACAGAATCGTGGCAGTGTTGTCACATTTTATCTGAAAGGGCTGGTGTCGCTGTAGGTTTTCATTCCAAGCTGCCTCCACTTGTTTAATCAGTTGCTCTCAGTCTTTAAGACTGATCATATGTGATAATATGAAATCAACACTTATAATGATTTTAAAGTGCTGACGACAAATTGCGCATCACTAGTAAAAAGGCAGTGTCTCCAAAGGCGAACATCACGCTTTACTCAACCTCCCAACCCCTAGATCAGTATCAAACTCGGCAAAATGACAGAGATAATTGGAAAAAAGATGCTGGCAGAGTGACATTCTTTCTTTTCCCACAGACCTGAGTTAATTACAGGTTGTGTGAGTGGTCTATCTGACATTCTAAGTGTCAACCCCATGAATATTCACACCTCTCTTAAAAGTCATCTCCATATTCATGGCTTCTCTTCTGCTTCCCTCAGCAATGTGGATGAGTTTTTAAACACCTCAGGGTGATGTGGGCTTCCTGTGATGAGCATCTACAGCTTTTAAATGAAGAGCACTGACAAACAGCAGACCTGAAGTAGTATTGGAGGGCTTGAGTGGGCTTCCATAAGAGTAAGAATTCAAGTGGGCAGGGTTTCAATTTAACATGGGGAACAAATATGGAAAATAAATGAACTTATCATCTTAGTGAAATGACTAAGCTTCTCCAACATCACCAAAATCCAACCAGAACACGGCCAACCTTAGTGTGGTGTGCAAACCATGAAAGTTCACTGATGAGTGCCCAAGCTGGTACTGTTAAGGGTCTGGGGTGGCCTTCCCAGTCGCCCACCCTAAGAGTCAGACCTAGCCATCAGCCACAGCCAAGCATGGCCAGGATTCCAAGAAAGCATAACTGTCCTCTGTTTCTCTGGCTGGGTAGGGTGGTCCCCATCACTCAGCACCATGCCAGCCAATGCAGGTGTCTGTTAGCCGATGTAAAAGAATTAGCAGTTATTGTTCTCCTCCAAGCGTGTTGAGCTCCAACGACGCTGTGCTAGCAACAGTTTGAAAAGATGAGGTGGAGCTTAACATCTCAGACGAACCGTTTGCCTTCACCCTCCCAGCTTGGTAGCTTCACTTGATGGGAGGAGACCTTGCCAACAGGTGGGAATAAATTTTGAGTTTGTCTAATCAGCTAGCTAGAAAAAAGGAGAAGCATAAAGCATAAAAGTCACCAACGATCTGCTGATCAATAACTGCAGAGTTCAAATCTCCTCTGGCATCAACATCTGCACAGAAACTGGGAGCTTGACGGCCTGAGTTTCCATAGACGAGCAGCTACATGCAAACCTTACATCACCAAGCACAATGACAAATGTTGGATGCAGTGTTGCACAGCGCTGCCACTGGACTGTAATGGATACGTATTCTGTGTAGTGATGAATCACACTACTCTATCTGTCAGTCTGAAGGACGAGTCTGGGTTTGGCGAATGCCAGGAGAACATTACCTGTCTGACTGCATTGTGCCAGCTGTAAAGTTTGGTGGAGGAGGGATGATGATATGGAGCTGTATTTCAGGGGTTGGTCTAGAACACTTAGTTCCAGTGAAGGGAAATCTCAATGTTTCAGCAGAACAAGACATTTTAGACAATTGTACACTTCCAATTTTGTGGGAACAGTTTGGGGAAGAACGTTTCTGTTCCAGCAAGACTGATCCCCAGTGCACAAAGCAGCTCCATAAAGGCCTGACTGGGTGAGTTTGGTGTGGAGGAACCTGACTGGCCCTCACAGAGTCCTGACCTCAACCCCATCAGACATCTTTGGGATGAACTAGAATGGAGATTGTGAACCAGACCCTCTCGTCCAACATCAGTGTCTGACCTCGCAAATACTCTTCTGGATGAAATTTCCACAGGCTCTCCAACATCTTGTAGAAAGCAAGCTTGTGGAAGCTGTTACAGCTGCATAGGGGACCAACTCCATACTAATGACTATGGATTTAGAAAGTGATGTCATCAAAGCTCCTGTACGTGTGATGTGTAGGCGCCCCAACAATTTTGCCCATATAGTGTAGATAGCTGAAAAACTGAAGTACCATATTTGTACAGCAGCCTGACAACAGTCTTATTTCATTGAGTGTACACTGAAAGATGAGTTGTGTCCAGACAATTGTGGTGGACAAATCTAAGCCCAGTTTTTGGTCCCAAAGTTCATCCTTGAATGTTATACTCCACCCAACCTTCACCTAGCAGAGCTGTGTGTGAGTCTTTGTGCTGGTAAGCTCATCTCCGATTGAAATGTGAAGGGCTTCTAACCTGCATCTTCAGCAGGACTTGACCTCCTCATCTCTTTATAATTACTTCCCCCAGTTGACCCAGCACTGCTTTACTGCAAATGTACTGAGCCCTGCTCTACTCCTCAGCATTTTATTAGGCATTTCTCTGCCTTCAGATATTCATATGTACTGTGTTTGTATGTGTTACCTACATTATATGGCCATCACACGTTTACAGACACCTGCTAATCCATTGTTTCTTCTGAAATCAAGGTATTAATGGAGAGTTTGTACCCTTTTGCTGTAGTAAGAGCCCTCCACATGCCACAGTTTAACCCCTTGAGCTCCAGTTAAAAGCCCAGCTCAGCTCTTTATCCCTCTCACACATACAGAAGCGGCCGTTTCTTTATCCCACTTACATACGAACACGTGCATGGAAACCCACTTTCAACCACACTGTCAGGTACCAGTGGGCCAAGAAAGGCCTCCCTTCCATTTTCCAGAGGTTTTCCCCAGATACTGTTAGCCTTGAATCAAATTACCCAACCACTCATCACTCAAACGTCTGAAGAGTCAATAATTTAAACCTGATTTGTTGAAGAAAGATGTATGAAGATGTGCTGGGGATCGAACCAGCAACCTTCCGGTCACAGGGCCAGTTCCCTAACCTCCAGCCCACGACTGCCTAGATTTGAAAAAGCTCAAAGGTCAAGAACGTCATGATCACTTGCTTGTACAGCTGACTGAGTTATGATGCAGTTGTTGCTTAGCAACAGGGAGAGGCGTAGCTAGAAGCAGGGCTGTCATACTGTAGACCCCCAAGAAAAAAAATGCAGCGCAGTGCACCTCATGTTTTTTCAACCTTCAGTAAAACGCAGTGTGAACCCTCCTCCCAGTCTTATAGGCCAGACTTCTGCATATTAGTAGAGACTCTGGTACTTTTCACTGCATAACATGACCTGTGGTCTCTACATTGCAATCAAAAGTTAATTGTCCTTCTAAATCAACGATTTCTGCATTTTATAATACATACAAAAACTATACAGTGTCTCAGACAATGATCTTTGGGACTTTGGGCTTTCTCTACTTCCCTTCCCTCAAGAGATGCACTTACCCATCCAGAGGGAGTCATTTCTGTGCTTGGGACCGTACATGAACTCTTCCCATAGCTCATAGTCATCATGCAGAAACACCCTTTTCTCTCCCAATTTAAGCCTCTTACAATGGAGCAGGTTTAATCCCAAATCTGCTGTATTACTCATGCATGAATCTGATGTTTCCTCTGGTCAAACAGCAGGACATACGTTGAGGAACACTGAAAAAATACACTCACCAACTCCAAATACATATTGTTTATTAACCCTCTGTGATCTGAAGTCATTTTTTCGATTTACGAGCATCTTCTTAAAGTCTCCTCTAAAGGCTCTTTATAGAACATGATCCTGATATGTTTCATATCAAAACGCTCCGTTATCTCCATCACTACTTTCCAAACCCGCTGCAGAAGCTTCAGCAGCTGTAAACTCTCTGACGCCATTTCACACGAGTCTCCGGTGTGGACTGAATGAAGACTGTTTCCGGGGTGACGGTCAGTCCTTAGTGATTTCCTGAGTATCCATTGGTCAGTTTCACACAGAATGTAGACGGACACATGAATCCACCGGCTCTAAACGGTGAGAGGCAGATGAGGGGTATCTCAGCCCCTCTTCATAGGCTCATAACTCCAGAGGTGAGTCTCGTAGGATCTTGTGATAAGATGGAATGGAAAGGGCGACTCTACAGATTCAGGAAGGGTGTGAACTGGATTTCTGTGCTGGATCATCACAAAGACAGAGAGAAAAAGATATAGAAACACTGACTTTAACACACAGGTGTGTTCGTGAACCCCAGAGGGTTAATCTTTATACACTGGGCTTCTTTTCTTAAACATTCAGACGCTTACATTAGCCAGAGTGCGCTCACAACCGTCCCAGAAATAAATGGACAGGTAAAGACTCTGAGACACACAGAAGATCCCGAGCTGTTAGACTTCACTGTTAGTGAAGGAGACTGAGTCTCTGCTACATTAAGCATTACCTGGCCTAATACATTGTCCAGGAGGCTCCACAATGCTCTAAGTACTTCTCTGCTTCTGATTAGTTAACTATGACTGCGACCACTGACCACCCATGCTTAACTCCTGGTTTATCAGAACTGATTCCTGCACTCTTATGTTGGTCTATCAGCCTGCAAAGTCCTGCTACAGTCCTGTTAAGGCCAGTCAATGCTAATTTCCAAATTCTTGGCCAGTTCTTTTAGTTCCTGGTTCATTGCATCATTTGAGGCGCTGTTTCAGTGTCAGACCATGTTTGACATGTGGTCATTTACTCCTGTTGTAATTCCACAACTAACTGTAGCCTCACTCTGTTTGTCGGAATGAGACAACTGTTCTAAAGGTAGTCACTGTCACGGGGTGGTACCCTCAAGGATACATCTTGAGAACCTTTAGTTAGAGAACATAATTGTACTACAGTTCATTACATTTATATATTTTACGTTACACTGACTTCATGTGCCCTGTCTTGACTCAAGGTTCCACTTCATTCATCAAAGAACAAAGCGTGTAAATGTTCCCTCATAGGTACAGCAGTAGTGTTAAGGTCAAATTGTGAACCTTAGATATGTTTTTCCAGTTAAAAAGTACGTATTTGTACACTATATTGCCAAAAGTATTCGCTCGTCTGCCTTCGCATGCATATGAAATTGAACGACATCCCATTCTGCATCCATAGGGTTTAATATGATGTCGGCCCGCCCTTTGCAGCTATAACAGCTTCAGCTCTTCTGGGAAGGCTTTCCACAAGGGTTAGGAGTGTTTATGGGAATTTTTGACCGTTCTTCCAGAAGCACATTTGTGACGTCAGACACTGATGTTGGACGAACGGATGTCTCCGCTCTAATTCATCCCAAAGGGGCTCTGTGGGGTTGAGGTCAGGACTCTGTGCAGGCCAGTCAATTTCTTCCACACCAAACTGGCTCATCCATGTCTTTATGGACCTGCTTTGTGCACTGGTGGGCAGTAATGTTGGAACAGGAAGGGGTCGTCCCCAAACTGTTCCCACAAAGTTGGGAGCGTGAAATTGTCCAAAATCTCTTGGTGCTGAAGCTATAAGAGCTCCTTTCACTGGAACTAAGGGGCCGAGCCCAACTCCTGAAAAACAACACCACACCATGATCCCCCCTCCACCCAACTTTACACTCAGCACAATGCAGTCAGACAAGTACCGTCTCCTGGCAACCGCCAAGCCCAGATTTGTCCATCGGATTGCCGGATCTCTCTTAAATGTCTACTGTACAACTGATGTGTAGGTGAATTAAGATGTAGTTTAAATGTCCAGACAAAAAATCTGGGATGACTTGAACTTAATATGTATGTATGTGTGTGTGTGTGTGTGTGTGTGTCTCCCACTGACATTTATTAATGAACCCACTGCTCCAAACAAAACCTGAACAAAAATTTCTCTCGTCATTTTTCACTGGGCATATTTAAACTGCTGAAGGCTCGATATGGCTGCTGTCCAGCTGGAGAGCCAGAGTGACAGAGCTGAATATTGCATCCTGTGTGTGTGTGTGTGTGTGTGTGTGTGTGTGTGTGTGTGTGTGTGTGTGTGTGTGTGGGGTGATCTGACAGCATTCAGGATGATGGCTGAATTAATGAATCCAGGCTAACCGCTCATTCGGTGCAGAGTCCTTCATACTCTTCATTATTTCTCAATCGCTCTGTCTCAGTACCTCCCTCCCTCGCTCCTTCTCTTCCACCTACAACAAGAGCTGCACATCTCTGACTTCACCCCAACTAATTCGAATCAGTGCAATGATCTGATGCGATTATTTTGGTACGATTATCTTTAAAACACACTAAATACACAAATGTAACTGGATGAACCGTTTACATTTGGCTTACACCCCTTTAAAAAGGGAATATTGTGATAAGTATCACAGTTAATGAATTATCACGATACTGTATGAGAGTTTGTACAGTGCCACAGCAAATTATGGAGTCCTGTTTATTAACAGTCTTACCCTGAATTTACACCGAGTGTGAGCAATCACTACTCCTCCACGCTGCTTCCGACTCAGAGGCTCAATTAGCAGATCTGCCTTTTGTGATTCCCAGTAAAGTTTACAGTAAGTTATGCCCAGTAGCCTGCAAACACCCTTAGGTCAGCACAGCAGCTAATCATCAACTACTAGGCCAACTAAGATCATCACATTTTAGTAAATAATTCTTTTAAATGTAGTTTAGAGAGCTGTAGTAGGAGTGAGTGACTGGACTGGATCTCTATGGAGTTTGTGCTTCAGGTTGCAAGGGTTCGTGTTTTGACAAACTGAAAGATGCGTCCAGATGTGCATCCAGTGTGAACTGAAACACTGATTACAGTGGAACCTTCTCACAAATAAAGCTTCATGTCTGGTATGAATTGTTGTTAGTGAACATAATGTGGGGGCTCCTGAGTGTCTCTGTCATCAGGAGATCGTGAGTTTGATCCCTCGTCATGCTACAGACATCTGTGCTGCCAAGAGAGCACAACTGGCCTCGCTCTCTCTGGGTGGGTAGGATGGCTCCCCCATCTCCCCCATCACTCAACGCAATGGTTGGCGCTTTCTTCCGAGCATGTTCGTCTGTCCAATGACGTTGCAGTTCAAAAACAGATGGTGCTGGTGGTATTGTGTGATTGGCCTATCTAGTGGGTGGAACTGGAAAAGAGTAAATTGGGTAGAAAATGGGGGCAATAATAAATAAAAAAAGAAGGCCTGGCTCATAATCAACGTTTCAGTTCATCTCAAAGGTGACTGGGCTTGAGGTCAAGGCCAAACCCAGATTAAGCGATACCAAAGAGGACCAGCAAAATTTTAATACACTTACATGTTTCTGCACTTGGAGGCCCTGCTGAGCCTGCATGGTCTACTTTGTAGCTGAACTGTCACAGTAATAGTAATTTCACAGAGATAGCACTTACAGTTGTCTAGGGCAGATCTAGCCAAGCAGAATTTCACAGACTTTGGCAAAGTTGGCAGTTTAATTTTACTGAGCTCTTCAGTATGACCTGAGATTGCATGGTTATGTGCTTGATTTTATACACCTATTAGCAATAGATGTGGCTGGATTCAATCTTTGGGAGGGGTGTCCACATACTTTGACCATGTAGTGTAAATACGGTGAAGCAATATCTGAATGCTGCTGCTGCACCTGTAACAAAATGTTCCAGAGTAATTATACCTGACTCATTGTGCTGAGCCATCATTTAAATCATTTATCACTTAAATAAGCAACCAATTTTTATTTAAAGATTTAAACTGCCAGTTTTGTGGGTTAAAAAGTAAACAATGTTATTTATGTTATAACTCTGGCTAATAGAATCTGGAAATGTGCTAGTGTGTTTCATGTGCTCATTTACCAAGCACAGGATATGTCAGGATAAAATTTCAGGATAAAAACAGCTAAACAAAATCAGCCGTCAAACAATTTGGCTGTAAATAAATCACATTTGTTAACAATAACACAGTGAATGCTTAATATTGAACACTGGCACGTCTAATTTACACAACTGTCAAACAAAAACAATACGAACTACATAATTAATGAAATATCATTACAACTGATTGTCATCAGCTCTAACACAGTCCACATTTTACCTAGACTGTCTAGAATCTCTCTCTTCTGTTCTCTCCAGCCATCTGCAGCTTTCTCTCATCCTCCCTTACACTCTCCCTTTCCCCCTCTCTCTCTCTCTCTCTCTCTCTCTCTGTCTCTCTCTCTCTTTCTAATCTGGGGGGTTTAACCTGCTGTTGAGTGGACATAGCAGGGCTATAATCCAGGCACACGCACACGCTAGGCTAAAACACTGGGCTTAACACACTTTCCGTCTGGCCGTCCTCCGCTCTGACAGCGAAACAGGAACCTCGACCTGCTTTCAGAACAAAACCATAAACTTTGCCTGAGAAAACTCCCTAAACCTGAGCAGCACCTGGACGGCACTCGTACCGCAGTTACAGGCACAAAGCCCAATGTTTTCAGGGTGAAACCAAACCTCAACCGGATAAAAGAACAAGAAAAATCAGGTTTGAAAATCTGGCTATGATTTTAGCAACAGGCTTCAGACAATGTTTATAGACAGCAGTTTAAACAGGCGTAAAATTTAAAGCTGCAGGAGCTGCAAGGCAACAGTTTAAAAGGGAAAACGTAACCTAATAACAGAGAGCTGTAGTTGAAGCAACCAAACACCCATATGCTGTGACATCACAACCACAAGTCAGAAAAAGTGGAACGTCAGGCCTTCAGGGGCAAAAAAAGCCTTCGTTCATAGAAATGATCACAATTCAAGCCAGAATTTATAGAATAAACATCACAATCTAAATCTGAATTTACTTTTAAAAAATCACAATTCAAGCCAGAATTTATAGAATCATCACAATCTAAATCTGAATTTACTTTTAAAAAATCACAATTCAAGCCAGAATTTATAGAATCATCACAATCTAAATCTGAATTTACTTAAAATTCACAATTCAAGCCAGAATTTATAGAATCATCACAATCTAAATCTGAATTTACTTAAAATTCACAATTCAAGCCAGAATTTATAGAATAAACATCACAATCTAAATCTGAATTTACTTAAAATTAACAATTCAAGCCAGAATTTATAGAATAAACATCACAATCTAAATCTGAATTTACTTAAAATTAACAATTCAAGCCAGAATTTATAGAATAAACATCACAATCTAAATCTGAATTTACTTAAAATTCACAATTTAATCATGATTTCATTGCACATAACTACAATTTAATCCTAAATTTGTGTAAAAACCACAGGCAAAGCCTTAATTTATATATTTCTTTAAATTAGAACTTTAATCTGAATTCACTGAATAAAAATCACAATAAAGACATGAATTCACAGAAAATAATCACAAGATAAGCCGGAATTTATTTGACAAAAATCACAATTCAGGCTTGAACTCATAGTAAAAAAGCACAATGTAAACCTGATAATTGCAACTGAATCATGAATTTATAGGAAATTATTCGCAAATTTATAAAACACAAATTTATAAAACATAATTACAGTTTAATCCTCAATTTACAGAAAAAAATCACAATTTAAACCAGAAAAAGTCACAATCCAAGCCAGTAATTCTAGAAGACAATCACAATTAAATCCTGAGCTTTTTTTTTAATAACTTTTTTCAAGCCTGAATTTATTAAACAAAATCACAATTTAAGCCTGAATTTATACAAGACAGAGGCCAGCTAAGTTGGGCACCAGGGGCTGTGCAACCCTCTGGGTCATTATGTGTGATTGATTTTTCTCCTCTGCGTGTGTGTGTGTGAGTGTGTGTGTGTGTGTGTGTGTGTGTGTGTGTGTGTGAGTGTGTGTGTGTGTGTGTGTGTGTGTGTGTCTTTTCCCCATACGCTGATTACAGGCCTGTAGGAGAGGAGATGACCTGGCTCGGCCTCCTCCAGAAAGGAGCTGTCTGTAAAAGGATGGTGCTTTGCTTCTGACATGTTTCTACTGCGCTCCTGGATCCCTGACCAGTCCCTCACGTGAAGTTGTAATATCGTCCCTGTTTCTAACGTGTGGCTGTGATGGACGTCAGAAACAGCATGTGCCACTTCAGCTGGTGACAAATCAAGTTTACCAAGTGTGTTTTTGACCTTTAACCTTTCCCGAAGACAGCATTTATTCGGGACTTCACAACGATAAGCACACCGAATCACGCCATATTCATCAGGAAAGTAGGACACGAGACCACAAAGGCCGGACTCAGCAGACAAAGGCGGAGAGGAACGGGCTTCAGAGTGTTTCTCTGTCAGAGGGTGAGAAACGCTTCACGGTCGGCTCCTGAATTTGTGACGAATTACAGTAAAAGGAAAGAAAAGTCATCAACAGGCCTCAGCAGCGCAGTAGACTGGGCTGCTACAGGGCGGTCACTGCGTTCTAGCTGACGATTAATGGCCAAATGACCTGATGTACACTGTGTATACCAGGTAGCTAACAGCAGTAAGTCTGTATGACACACACACTCAAATAAATGCAGTTAAAATATGAGTAAGATCCCCACTCGATGTGCTAGCGTACAAATAAACGGCTCCTCAGCAGTGCCGAGCAGGCAGAGCTAGTGGTTCTGGGTTTATAACCGCCCTCAATTACTGCATTTACTGCTTCCTGTTGTTTATATTATACCACGTACATAACTACGTTATACACTTGCCTATTAATATTCTGCTTGGTGCAACGTAACGACTGTTTCTCTAATGACTGTGGAAAATGATGGCAATAATCGCAAAGGGTGTGAGTGCGTGTGTGTTAATGTGTGTGTGTGTGTGTGTGTTAATGTGTGTGTGTGTGTGTGTGTATGTGTGTGTGTGTTTGTGACTGTATGTGTGTGTGTTTATGTGTATATGTGTGTGTGTTTATGACTGTGTGTGTGTGTTTATGTGTATATTTGTGTGTGTGTGTGTCTAAGTGTGTGTGTGTTTATGTGTCTGTGTGTGTGTGTGTATATATATGTGTGTGTGTGTGTGTGTGTTTGTGACTGTGTGTGTGTGTGTGTGTCTAAGTGTGTGTGAGTGCGTGTGTGTTAATGTGTAGGTGTGTGTTAATGTGTGTGTGTGTGTGTG
>NC_051230.1:33795029-33807529 GCF_015220715.1 Pygocentrus nattereri
TTCAACACCGTTCATCGCAATCGTGTATCTATGACCTAGATAACTAAACTAAAGCACTCATATTTTAGATAATATCAGAAGATCACTAGAAAACACCACTGTGCTTGGAAGAGTAAACGGTAGATGAAGTAAAAGGGCGAAGAGCAGCAAGACGGACGGAGGCAATCAAAGGAATGATGGCCCAGCCATTGAGAAACCCGAAGACCCAAAGAGAAGGAGTCAGAAGCGATGGTAAAACAGCACGGAATAAAACTGCAGTAAAGAGAAAAACCAGACGTTTAAATTCCGGTGTGGGGCTTTACGTCACTCCTGTACATAATCAGTAATCAGCCGATCCCGAGAATAATCGCAGATTCCACTTGGTGTCTTGCTCCAGTTCAGAGACGATGAGCTGTCACACGTCCCCAAAGGCCTGAGAGACAGCAGGAGAGACGATGCGATGAAGATCTTTCTCTCTAACCAGCCTGATAATGAGGAATAAAAAGCCGCATTGTTCTCATTGTCTGCTGATCGCTAAATACCCCCCATCTGACGAGATGTCTCAGTCAGCCTCTGTTCATCTGCACTCGGCGTGACAGAGAACTGAACAGGCCAGAAGAAGACGGTGGACGGGGCTGTCACTCCACCGCGGTCTGCAGGGGTTTGTGTGAGGCTCTAGTCTTAGAAGAGTAAGTACTGCTCGAAATCATGATCCTGATGTATGAACCCTGCGTTTTTGGGACAGTATGTTCTAACATATCTACCCTGAAAAGCACTGACCAATAGAATGAGAGGCTTGGGAGTAATGCCAAGTGGGCTAGAGGGGTATAAAGCCCCCCAGCATTGGGCAGTGGAGTGATGGAGCTCCATCCAATACATGTGAGATGAGCTGCAGTGATCCAGAACTGGCCGTCCAACATCAGTACCTGACCCCACTAATGCTCTTCTGGCTGAATGCAATCAAATCCTCCCTGCAACAACGAAACGAGACGCTTGTTTTTCAACGTGTCTGTGGTTCAGTTACAGGAGAAAACCCCGTCTTAGATTATATTCCAAACCACACAGGCCTCATTTTAACACCCAATTAAGAAAACTGACTAAATGAGTGATTCATTCATTAGGCCAAATCCCTCAACCACTGGATTATCTAATTAACTGACTGATCAATTGACTGATTGATGGATGGATCGACTGTTTCCTCACCAGTGGAATTTACTGATATAACCTTTGACTGACTGGTTGATTGAATACATCCCTCAACAATGGCAGTGACTAACTGAATCCTTCACTCATGGGGTCGTCAAGTCGACTGACTGACTGATTGATTGATTGATTGATTGACTCCCTCACCAGTGGAATGTATTGATAGAACCATTATTTAACTGATAAAGTGAATGCATCCCTCAACAATGGGATGGACTGATTGAACCTTTAACTCATGGGGTGAATTTTTTTGCCCCTAACTGACTGACTGACTGATCGATTGATTGATTGGATGATCAATCATAACCCTCACCAGTGGCTTTACTGATAAAACCATTGATTCACTGATTGCCTGAATGCATCCCTCACCCGTGGAATGGACAACTGAAACCTTCACTCGTCAGGTCGTCGAGTGATTGATTGAATCTCAAACTTATGGGATTGATTGATGCGCTGGTTAACCTAATAACTACTGGACGATCTGATCGATGGGTTGTTTGGCCAATTTACTGAATGATTGGTTTATTCGTTGATTGGCTGATCGATTCACTGATTAAATCCCTCACTCCATCGCATCTCTCATCCATGGGGCTGACTGACCGATTGATCGGTTTTATTCAGGGGTGCACAAATCAGATCAGTGTCCAGCACAGTCACCTCAAACAGCGAAGAGTGATCAAGTGTGTTTAAGCGTGTAAATCACCAAAGTGTGCCGTACCCCTGGTTGAATCACTGACTCACTGACTGAATGTCTTATCCGTGGGGTTGCTTGACTAATTGATCGACTGACCGAGTGATTCAGTAATCGACTGGTAAGGGCTCTCCATCATTACTGTAAATACCCCCCTGTACTGTCCTCCCATCACTCACTCACTCACTCCAGCACTGCTGGAGATCCAGAGCAGTCACACACCGCCACTACCACATCTTACACACCTTAACACACCCACTGCACCACATTTACTCACAACACACTCCCTTTACCATGAAGCCTCACCACTGTAAACCCCCAGTGAGTCTCCATCGACAGGACTGCAGGTTCACCTCACACAGACACACAGGCCTGAACTCAAATGATATCCCTATTTATTTTGTGAACAAGCTATTCATAATCAATAACGCTACCATGAAAGGGGGAAAGGTCTACGCTCTTAAACAGCGCTTCCTATGAAAGCTAGTTTGGTCACTTAAATGAGTTTCTTCGAACTTGCCGTTCCACCTTAAATGGTGCAGCAGTTCCATCCCGGCGCCTGAGACCAACTGAGGCGCCAGAATGTAACCGGTGCGCCGCTTAAGGTGGAACGGCAAGTTCGAATAAGAAGCTGGTGTATGAGCAGCGCTCGACTTTCTGGGTCCAAAAACACAAAGAAAGGACAAAAACTGCCGGTAATGAAGCTGAAAAAGCGGCTAAATCCCGAAGCTAAAAACTTTAGCTGCGCTCGCTCGGGTGTAAACACTCTCCTCACCTCGGACACACAGGAGTGACATAACTCCGATTTCCCTCCGCTCCTCCACAGGTTGACACTTCAGCTGGACTGTAATCCGGCCGGGAGGGTCATCTGGCGTCTGAAAAGTGGGCGATAATCCGAACAAAGCGGTGAAAATGATCCATAAATCAGACTCATGATGAGGAGAAGCGGGCAGGTCACCGCTCCCCTCAGAGACTCGCCGCGGAAAACTGTAGCGCGAGGGGGCAAGCAGAAAAACGGTCACTTGTTATTGACAGGGCCAGCGGCCAATCAGCTGCTCCGCTCGGGTGAAGTGGGCGGGACGCGGGTCTGATTTGACCAATGACGTCCTGAGACTCAAGACCGTTAATGAAATATCAGAGTTTCAGACTCTGGTTGAATATTATTCTGAACCATAGGAACGAAAACTGGAATAAAAGTTTAGTTTGGCCTCTTTTTATTAAAATAGTTAAAATAAAATAATAATGATTATAAAAATAAAATAAGTGTGCGAGCAAAAAGTGATAACACACTAATGAAGGAGCAATGATTTGGTGATTGTTCGAGAAATAATAATGTTTTTTTTTTAAAACAAAGGGAAACGATATTAGTCTGAATTAATACTAAAATATATATCGTTTGGTCCTTTTAATAATTATTAACACCAATAAAATCAAGATTAAATAAATATTGAATAATTGATAACATTAAAAATAAGCAAAAAGATGGTGATTAATCTAGAAATTTGAGTTCTTAAAAAAAAGTCGGAATAATATTTCAACCACACAATCGAACACGTAAAAATGCATTGGCCTCCTTTTCACAACAATGAAATCTAATAAAAATTAAAATAATTAAATAATTGCAGAAGAAATCGTTGATATCATAGTAATGAATAAGAACTGGTTTTACGATTATTCGAATAATCTGAGGGTTTTTTTTAGCAAAACAACACCAAACTGTAGAAATAAGCAATGACTTCGTGATTAATCGAGTAATTTGAGTTAATCGAGAAATTTATGGTTTTGTTTTTGCTTTCTTGTTGTTTTTTTTTCAGTGTTTGACTTTAAGAGCGGAACTACATCAACCCCGATCTTTATCAGCTCGCCCGGGTGGTGCTGTATTAGAATCGCTGTCCGCACCCAAAACAGCGCAGCGTGGCAGCTGTAGAAGCGCATCACCAACAGAACAGGGGATCATTCAACTACTCACAGGGCAGTGGCGCCATCTAGCGGAGCATTACGCTATACCATCACACCGCATTACACGGGTGGGACTATTTCAACGAATTAAACAGTTCAACTGATTTATCGTCAACTCGCTTTTCTTCAGGGATGAAGACCAAAGGCCTCCACAGACCCTACAAACAGTTTCTGAGTATCACGTTCATGTTTTAATGCGTTTAAGGCAAAACACAGGCAGTTCTCTACTCACTCATTACCAGCTTCTCAAAATATGAATAACCACCACCCACCACGTGCTTCCACTAACCGGCCACTTTATTAGAAACACACACCACGTGCTTCCACTAACTAGCCACTTTATTAGAAACACCTACCTTGTGCTTCCACTAACCGGCCACTTTATTAGAAACACCTACCTTGTGCTTCCACTAACCGGCCACTTTATTAGAAACACCTACTTTGTGCTGTTTCTAATAAAGTGGCCAGTTAGTGGAAGCACAAGGTGTATGTTTCTAGTAAAGTGGCTAGTGAGAGAAAGTGAGACTCCTAACAACCACCTGGAAGAGCTGGTCGACCCCAAAACTGCCCCCATCAGATCAACGCTTAAAGCTTTGATCTCTGAGAGAGAGGAGAACATCAAGCTGCTTCAGATCTGAAAACATCCACAGGTGTTTCTGTCCATCCTTCCACTGTGAGAAGACCACTCAGCGCTGTGGGTCTGAAAGGACGTGTAGCTGATCAAGAAGAACCTCACTGAGAAAAGGAGACGGACACATCAAACAAAGAAGCTGGACGATGGACTGACCGCCCCAGAGTCCAGACCTCAGCACCACTGAATGGGTTTGATTAGTTCCGAAAATCATCAACCAGCTTCTGAGACTGAGCTTTGGAGGCGTGGCTGCAGGAAAAAACGGAAGCTGGAATGAAGGGAAAGAGCGACTCACTGACCACTGACCAGCTGAGAGTATATGCTGTAGTTGTTGAGGATGCTGAGTAACGTTCTGTTGAGCTCATTGTTGCCATCTTTTTGGTAATGCGGGCAGTGCGGATGGGGCTGCCCACCACTCCAGGCAAGCGCGCTAGTGTGTGCCCCCTAGTGTGTGGCTCTGCCCCCTAGTGTGTGTCTTCAGTAGTGTGTATGTGGTGTTTCACTGCACGGATGGATTAGATGCGGAGGTGAAATTTGTTAATATCGTGAAACTACAAGGCAGCATTTTCAGTGAAGTACATTACAGTGGTGTTAACACAATTCACCTTTTCATGCTTTTGTTTTTTAAATAAATAAATCGAAACTTTTGAGACTCCCCGTACGGGAATCTGATATATGGCAGCATATGGGTTTCTAATGTATGACGTATATTATCACGTATCAAACTTTTGCCACGTGTAAACATAAATATACCATACATGAAACTGTCAGCGGGAAGGGACTGGGTTCGATTCCCCGGGCGGGTGACCAGCGTCCTCCCTGTGGAGAACCTGCTATTGGAGATGCTAAATTGCCCCTAAATGTGTGTGTGAGTGTGTGTGTCTGTCTGTCTGCCCTGCAGTGGACTGGCAGTCTGTCCAGGGTGATTCCTTACTTCCACCTAGTGACCTCTGGGACAGACGCCACCGCCCCCTGCGACCCATGAGGATAAGCAGCTTAGATAATAAATGAATAAATGATATAAAACAATGTTCCTATATGAAGAACCTGCATGGTGTCAGCTTTATGTTATATAATCTAAGGTTTTTATGCATCTTCTCTGTTTCTCCCACACGCATCCTGTAAAGCTACACGGCAAAAGTCTTTCAATTCTATAATGTAATATAATATAATTAAATTCTATAAATGAAAATATTTTCCTCGACACTTTATAAAAACAGAGGACATGAATACAATGAAACTGCACCGTATTCTACCATGTATCACATGTACGTGTATGATCAACATGTTACGCACATATATCCAAGATTTAATACATACATATGCCTACACAACACATATGTACATATCACATATACAAAACCTTGTATCTCCAAAACGGTAACTTTACAGGAGAAGGAAAAAGCCTACGTTACTTTGAATGTAAGTCAATGGAACCAGACTTGTTTACAAGTCATTTTTAGCCATTTCTGTTGGTCCATTCATCCTGAAATTTACACACAATGTAAAGAACAACAGGTATTTGCAAACAGTGTCAAAAACTGAAAAACGACAAAAATGGAGGTAGCGCCGTCGCCTCACAGCAAGCAGGGCCTGGGTTCGATTCCCCGGCCGGGCGACCGGGGTCCTCTCAGCATGTTCTCCCTCCACAGTCCAAAGGCATGCAGTCAGGCCAAGTGGATGTGCTAAATTGCCCCTCGGTGAATGAATGGGTCTGTATGTCTGTCCGTGATGGACCGGCGACCTGTCCAGGGTGTATCCTGCCTTCCGCCCGATGACCGGCTCCAGCTCCCAGAAGGAGAAGAAGGTGTGTGAATGCCTGATCCTTTGTGATATACGTGTCCATGTAGCAGATCTCTGTAGGGTTCATTTCAAATAAAAGGGCAAGGCCGGATTTTTCGTGTGGAAACGGCGCCGTCTAGCGGCCACACGAGGCAGCGCCCGGTCCTTCATGAGTTCTTCACCGTGTATCTATTAATATCGCGGCTGTTCAGTGAGTCAGATGTTACATTATATTACAAATGATTACATCATACGACACGAACAGTAAATGCGGTGGGGTGGTCTTGATTTTCCAGGCGTCTGCATTCAGTTCAGAGACAGAACCAGTCACTGGCTGAGAGATCCCCCTGCATTACGGACCACCGGCCCGTCTTTAGGTCTTTTAGGTCATTTCCACACACATAAACACAAGATTATGCCAGCTGTACCTGATATACTCTGCGTCCTGCACTCGTCTTTCAACTTTATTTTACAATAAAAGTCCAGTAAATGTTAGAAATATGACTGGGTTATATTTACATTACACTTACAGTATCCCATTAACTATTTTTCTAATAGACTAAGCATATTTTCTAATAGACTAATAGATTAAAAACAATTGTAACTGTTAAAATGAATAATAAACATAAAACGAATTAAGTTAAAACTTTTAAAATAAAAAATAAATAAAAGCATTACATCAAATAAATAAAAATAAAACAAAAAAATGAATGAAGTAAATGGTTTTATAAATATAAACACATAATGAACTTATAAACTAAATAAGTTATTAATTTAAGGCTTAAAATAAATGAATAAATAAACGCTCGCGCCGCGTCACATCCCTTCCGTAAGAGACAAACAGCACGTGTACTGGGCGTGGCCACGTCACACGAGTCTAGCCAATCCGCGCCAGCGCTATCTGAATATATTACCGGCGTGCTGACGTTCGTAAACGAGGCGTGGCGAGAACTGCCGCGCAGCCAATGGTGTGAGTGACAGCGCGATGGCCCCGCCCTACATTTAAATGAGGCGCCGCCGTTCGCGGAAGTGTTGATTTTTAAAGGGCCAGCGTCGCTTTAACGGAGACAGAAGAGGAGAGAAAGGGGCAGCAGAAGGAGGCCTCAGCGGGGCAAAAGGGCAGAAAAACAGCGCTCTGCCGCCGAGTCCTCGCCCTGCTCTTGAGTTTTTCGGTCGATTAAGGCGAGGAGACGTCGTCTGGAGCGCAGTCAAGGCCGCTGTGTCGGTATATCGATTGTTCTGATCGGATCTGATCACGTCTGATCAGAATAAGAGCCTGGAAACTCTTTGTGCTCCTCCAAGCTTGGACTGGGTTGCCTAAATGTGTCTGGATTGACCTCCTCCAGCCCTTTCCCACCCTCTCTGCCCTGGGTGAGTATCAGAATCTGGGCTGGTGCCTTCCTCTTGTGCTGCTTCTGTTTTTTTGTCCTTACTTATTGGACCATAACTTCACTATGGTGGCACATTTGGTTCCACATTCTTCATGGAAGTGTCAGGTCAGGCTGAGAAGTGGAGAGGTCTGTCATGATTGAGTGTGATGACCCTTCAGGAGGAGCTGTCTGGTCTGGTCTGGTCTGATCTGATCTTACTCACCCATGCACGCCCTTCCAGTCTCTAATCCCTGCCTTGCAAAGTGCTATGATGACTAAATGATTAGTATTCTGCACATGTTGCTGGATGCTGCCTTTTTACTGAATGACCAAGAAAGGTGCACTAACACTTGTTCCAGCTGCAGGGATTGGATGTAGGACTGACCAGATGATGCACAAATGCACAAAGCATGCAGAACGTACTCCAGTGCTTCAGGGTGCAGGGGGGCGTTTTGGCTCTGGCTTTTGTCTGGGGCTCAATCTCAAACGGCCCCCTACTCCCTATATAGTGCACTGTGTAAGTCACAGGAATGTGGTTTCTATAGCCAGGTAGTGAACAGAATGTCAGTATGGGGATTAGGCTGGATTGTGAAATGTATTTCTTGGACTTGCAGTGCAGTTTGGATGCTGATGCTGACAATTTATGGCCTGTGCAGTGCACTACGTAGGGAGTAGGGAGCCGTTTGGGATTGAGCCTGGGATTTGCGGCGGCTCAGCCACATCCAGCATTGTCTCTTTTTTGCATGAGAAGGTGCAGCCAGAAAGTGCCTGAAAGGCTTCGTTTACAGAGGACGTGCATGCACATGAGACGCCTGGGCTGAACTGAATACGAGCAGACAGCGTTATCAATATTAGCAGTTTTATGCCTGTAAAGCATGGAAAACTCAATATGCAGGTGCAAGTGGCCCCAGAGTGCAGTGCAGTTCATTTAACTTTGTCACTATCCCAGAAAAGCATTGCATTAGTTATTTATATAATTGTGTATATACCTTTGTTTCTATAACTGTAGGCTTATTTATAGGCAGGGAGGGCGAGCGAGGTAGACAGACTGTCAGAAATGATGAGAGAGGGAGACGGACAATGAGACAGACAGAGAGACAAAGAAAGACAGACGTGCAGACGCAGACGGAGGGTTTGGTCAGCAGGCGAGCGCACGCTCAGGTTTGGGCAGTGAATCAGCGTAGAGTGACCTGCCAGCTATCTGAAGGCTCAGTTAGAGATCAGAGGGAACACTTCCATCCCGCCCACGTCCTGCAGGCTTGTGTAATGTTGCCGGTGTGCAGGATGGCAGTGCAGTGCTGTAGACATCACCACCTGAGTTACATCACAGAGAGGGAGAAGGCGAGGGCATCGAGTTCACTGAGGATGGAAGCATGTTAAAGGGGAGTTCTGCTTGTTTTTCAAAAATGTTAACAGAGTCGTTCAGAGTGGTTTGGCGTAAAATGCTGCGTTTTAGAGAAACTTACCGGGTCAGAACTGTTCACAGTGGTGGTGATGGCAACCAGACGTCCACCTCTAAAAGCTCCTCACAGAAAATTCCTACATGAAATGGTTCGGAATTCACTGCCTGATGACTGAGACGCTGTTTTAGGGTAGTTTTGAGAAGGTTTTGGCCTTAAAACCCATTCATGGTGGAGGGAGACATGCAGGTGCTGTGAGGCAAAATAGTCCCCAAAGAAAACTGATTATTCCAGATTTTCCACTATTTTCCATCATCAACATTCCATATGAACTCAGAAGACTCGTGTAGGTTCTCTGGTGGTTCTGGATGGTAAATAAAACGTCTATATCTGTGTTGTAGTCGTGGCGACGCCTGGTTCCCATCATTACCACTGTAAAGACGTCTGAACCGTTTCACACCAAACCGCTCTGGATATTTACATCTCTTTACATCTCAAACCGACTTGTACAGGAGTTTTGTTGATGAAGGTTCCCCTTTAAGGTTTGAGACAATTCCGGAGAGGATAGCTTGCATTATATTTAGGGTGACCAGATATCCCATAAGTCTATTTCAGGAGTATATTAGGGGTCGTACCGATATAACTACAGTTTTTAGACGCCATATTTTTCGTCTGACGCTCTTCAGTCGCCTAGACATTGACCGCAGCACTACGCTATTGCTGGGATGGATCAGTAGAAAGTGCTTGAGAGAACTTCCCTCAAAAATATGAACTCTTCTTGAAGGTTCTTCTTACAACTGTTCAGAATATAAGCTCCGTGTAGACACAGGCCTCATATATTACCTCCCGTATTGCTTATTAAGCGCTATTTAGCCAGTTTAGCTTACTGGAGCGCACTAGCATATCTTTTCTGCCGTGCTTCCAGCAGAACACGTGATTTTATGGAGCTTTTCTGGCCAGTTATCATGGTAGGGATGTTTGGATGCGCTCTGTGTGTGGAAAAATGTCTTTTACTTTATTTTCTCCTCAAAATAATCTGAGAAACGCCATGCGAATGCCCAGCGCTCTCTCTCACGTTCCCTCCGCTCTGCTAGCTTGCTAGCGAAGACTAAACACGTGGCTAAAAGTAACAAACGCAAAGGCGCTACACCAAAGCTAGTTAGCCAGCTTAGCTTATCGGCGTGCACCAGCGTATCTGTTCTGTTCTATTTCTACTGGGACGTGTGGCTGGCGTGAGTTTCTTTTAGCCAGTTACCATGGTAGGGGCGTTTGGACGTCTCTGTGTGGAAATAAATCGTTTTTTACTTTATTTTTACCTCAGAAAGTCTGAGAAATTGGTGTAAAACTGCATGGCCGAAATGCCCCTCGCCCTCACGGGCGGTGATGAGTTTGCTGATCAGTCGAAGCTAAAATGGGCTGAAACAGTTATAGTTCATGCTTCGTGTCCGATCTGCCGTAACCCTTTTTCTTTTTTCTTTCTATCTGTTGTAAATCACTGCTCAGCAACATTCACTCTACTCTGCTAGCTTGCTTGCTAGAAAGCGAAGGCTAAAAACAACAAAAATAAAGGCACTACGCCAAAGCTTGTAGCCAGACAAAGCAACTATTCATGCTTTAAGCACGTTATCTTCAGACGTCTTGAGAACAGGGAAAAAAAACAAATGATGTTGCAAAGTTTGCAAGGCTAAAAGATTAGCTCACTGATGTTAACCTAGCCGAGGAATGTCCGTTTGAGTAGTCCGCGCCTCCTCCTCCATCTACTGCAGCTGGAAGCTTGTCAGATGTGAGTGAGTTGCAGTTGGCAAGGCCACAAAGCTGTATCAAAACAAGGCCTCGGACGCTCGGCCGCGGACGGCAGTCGAGGGTTCACACTCGGGATCTACTGGTAATGAGGCCGGTCTTCGGACAGCTGTGCCGGTCAGGAGCCGGATCAACACAACGAGTATCAAAAATCGGAGCCTCACCTCAGAATCATGAATCATATTGAACCAGAGTGTAATATGTGTGTAATGACACCCTGAAATAACAAGCACAGCTTTTATTAAAACCTCAGGAAAAGTCAGGGAGGCCAACTCGGATCTTCTGGCTGGTGTTGGGTTGGATGTCTGTGTGCATGTCCAGGCGTGTCCTGCTGGGCACTCTGGCTTTAGTTATGACACTTTGGTCAAACACAACACAGCTATTCTTCTGCTCTCTGTTCACTATAGTGCACTATTATTTCAGTGGTCTAAAAACTTAGTGCTCCAGTGTAGGGAATATTGATTAGGGGCCAGTTCTGTTCCCATTAATAGTGTTTTATAAAGTAATAATAATAATGTTACATTTATATAGCGCCTTTCACAAACCCACAGTCACTTCACATTGGTGGGGGGGGGGGGGGGGGGGGGGGGGGGGTCTATGCAGTGGAGGAGGAAGAAAAATGTTTATTAAAGAAAAAAAGTCTTTAAGTCAGATTTAAAAGAGGAAAAAGAAGAGCCTCCCTGAGGGACTGAGGAAGAGAATTCCAGAGTTTGGGGGCCATGGCACTGAAGGACCTCCCTCCCAAAGTGGAAAGTCTGGTGCTGGAACAGCAAGTAAGTTATCGCAAGAAGACCTGAGACAGCGAGAGGGGGTGAAAGAGGTCAGCAGATCTCTGAGGCAGGGGGAGCAGCTTATGCAAAGTTTTGAAAGTGAGTAGTAAAATTTTACACTTTATACGGGACGGGACCGGCAGCCAGTGTAGCTGAGAGACCGGTCCTGTCCCGTATAACGTTTAAAATATATAGTGATCCACTGTAGGGAATAGTGATTAGTGGTCATTTCTTATCCCGTTAGTAGTGATTTATATAGTGATCCAGTGTAGGGAATAGTGATTAGTGGTCATTTCTTATCCCGTTAGTAGTGATTTATATAGTGATCCAGTGTAGGGAATAGTGATTAGTGGTCATTTCTTATCCCGTAAGTAGTGATTTATATAGTGATCCAGTGTAGGGAATAGTGATTAGTGGTCATTTCTTATCCCGTTAGTAGTGATTTATATAGTGATCCAGTGTAGGGAATAGTGATTAGTGGTCATTTCTTATCCCGTTAGTAGTGATTTATATAGTGATCCACTGTAGGGAATAGTGATTAGTGGTCATTTCTTATCCCATAAGTAGTGATTTATATAGTGATCCAGTGTAGGGAATAGTGATTAGTGGTCATTTCTTATCCCGTTAGTAGTGATTTATATAGTGATCCACTGTAGGGAATAGTGATTAGTGGTCATTTCTTATCCCATAAGTAGTGATTTATTTAGTGATCCAGTGTAGGGAATAGTGATTAGTGGTCATTTCTTATCCCATAAGTAGTGATTTATATAGTGATCCAGTGTAGGGAATAGTGATTAGTGGTCATTTCTTATCCCGTAAGTAGTGTTGTATGTAGCGATCCAGTGTAGGGAATAGTGATTAGTGGTCATTTCTTATCCCGTTAGTAGTGATTTATATAGTGATCCAGTGTAGGGA
>NC_051230.1:33822529-33870029 GCF_015220715.1 Pygocentrus nattereri
ATTTGTATATCCGAAGCCCGTCGGTGTTGTCGGTGGTTGTCTTTTGATTGGCTGAGAAGGCTGATGACCTCACAGTGTCTCTGGTGCTGTAGATAAAGCGCCATCCTCCCTGGCCCCACCCCCAACGCGCCCCCTCCCGCTCAGATAAGCACCGGGACCTGCTCTTTCCTGCTCTGTAGCTGTGTGTGTATTGTTTGTGGTGACGTAACGACTTCCACTGAGAGGCGACTGTGTTCGCCGAACTCTTGTCCTCAGAGGCAGGGCTGTGTGAAAGTCAGAGCCCCCCTTCACTTAATTCTGTCTCCATAAGAAATCTGCAGGTGCACCTTCAAAGTTCAGTCTCAGAAGTTGGTGTGTTCATGTTCCACTCTTCACATTTCTATAACGATATGTTTGTACGTCTCACTTATTTTATTGATTATATATTGAATTTATTGTATTTTAAGAGTAGCATAGCGTCATTTTTATAAAATACACTAGTGAACCCTCAATTTAAACCTACATACCGTTTTATTTGTATATTATTTTGTCTTTTTTGCTCTCAGCTGACCACAAACTGCACTTTGACCCTCCTGAGACACCCCTGGGCGCCCCTGTAACATAGATAGACCCTTCACTTTGACCTGTATGCGTTTTCCATGCTGATTCAGTTTCTGAGCAAAGGTCAGGCTGTGTTTCCAGAATACTGACTGACCTCTGCTAGCAACAACAGTAGCAGCCTTTGACCTTTCAGAAGGATCCGTGACCTCTTGGTCTCTTAACAGAGTGAAGGAGTGAGCGTTAAATAGTGGTGGGTCATGGACCGAGTTTAGCCAACGATCAAATTTCCACAGTTTCCCACATCTGACACCAATGTAGTCGATTAGCTGAGACATGTTTTGCTGTCTGAAGTTTGAGCTGCTAGGTTTAGCATGATGCTAACTGCATTCCTTGATCAGTATACGCCTCAAACTGTGTGGAAGTGTTACGTAATCTCTTAGAAACTTACTGAAGTGTGAACATTGACTGAAGTATGAACTTAACCCACCCTCGGGAAGGCTGCTACTGTTTTTAGCTACGCTAATGTGCTTAGTTCATGTTCATGGATAGCAGTACATCATTCTGTGCCAGAATTTTTTTTTGTTTTTGTTTTTGTTTTTTTGTTTTTTTTCGCCTTGCTGCTAAGCCGTAGCTAGCGATAGCCGACTGGCTAGCAAACTTCTCCCCCGCTGATTAAAGGTAGCATAGCGAAATAATGAGGACCCATTTGAAGCGTTAAACGCTGCACTGACCAATGTCCCCTGGCAAGCTATCAGGTCAGCATGTATAGGCAAAGGTTCTTCTGCTAACCAGCACATGTGGAGCTGTTCGCATTTCTCCTGTTGAAGCGGAAAATAAAGGCGCATCGGATCAAAATAAAGCAGCTCTCCTGTCTTCTTGGCCACATTAGCCTCTTGGCTCTGATGCTAAAACTAAAGATACAAGCTTAATGCACCCAACACATCATGGCTGATCAGCTAGACTTGAGGTGAATCAGAAGCTAGAAGATTCCTCCAGTTTGACGTCAGATCTTCCACAGAAGTTTGATCAGACCTGCTGAAGGTCTTGACGGTCCAGACTGGATCTGTTTTCGTGTGGTCACAGCCAGAGAGCTTAGTGATACAGGGATAGCCTGTGCTGACCTTAGCGTCTGTGCGTGTATGGTCAGCTGTAACTGACCCTTCTTATGTTCATCCTGTCCAGGCTCTGCGTGGTTTGCCCACATGCATGGCCTTCGGTATGTATGGGGACACTTAACCTCTTTATTTCTCTATTAAATAGGAAAGAAAACCCTGTGAGCGTAAAAGCGGCGCTGTGCTAATGCGTTCAGGCATTTTTCTTCAGCTTCATGTTCATTGCAGTTCTTCGTTGGGATGAAAGTAAATTTTAAGTAAATAATAATTTGTGAGTTTTCTCAATGTGTTTAAAGCACAGACTGAAACTCCTTTGGTTCAAAGATGCTTTCAAAAACCTGAAAGGTTTAGGTGCTGATGGGTGACATCACAACCAGGGGGTAAAATGGGCGTGGCCTTTGGCTTTATGCCCTGAGAAATCAGCCGTTACTTCAGTTTTGCATTTTTTTTTTCTTCTTGGCAACATTTAAACATTTTTTAGTTTAACTGATTTGAATGAAATGAAACGTAAAATATGAAGGGTGCCGTTACTTTTGCACAGTTCACATTTTGTGTTTAATTTTTTTTAACTAAATTAAGTTAACTAACGGTGGAATTATGTGGGACTCTTATTGTGAAAGTGCTGACGTTCCTGCTGAATAAGAGTGAAGTTTGGGGAAAGCAGAGCAGGGAAGTCTGTGGTGGTGTAGAGAATATTTTATATTTACACAAAGTAGAGATGTGCATGATATTTGTGGTGTGAAATGGTTGATTGTAGAGACTCTGACGTCTTTACAGTGGTGGTGATGGGAACCAGGCGTCGCCATGACTGCAACACAGATATAGACACTTTATTTACCATCCAGAACCACCAGAGAACCTACACGAGTCTTCTGAGTTTATATGGAATGTCGATGATGGAAAACAGGGGAAAATCTGGAATAATGAGTTTTCTTTGGGGACTATTTTGCCGCACAGCGCCCTGCATGTCTCCCTCCACCATGAATGGAGTTGAAGTTCTCTAAACTCTCATAAAACAGCGTCTCAGTCATCAGGCAGTGAATTCAGAACCAGATCATGTAGGAACTTTCTGTAGGAGCTTTTAGAGGGACGTCTGGTTCCCATCACCACCACTGTGAGGAGCTTTTAGAGGGGGACGCCTGGTTCCCATCACCACCACTGTGAGGAGCTTTTAGAGGGGGACGCCTGGTTCCCATCACCACCATTGTGAACGGTTCTGACTCGGTGAGTTTATCTAGAACCGAACGTTTCACACCAAACCGCTCTGAACGACTCTGTTAACATCTCAGCCAGTTAAATATGTGGAATTTTTGAAAGATCAGTGGAGGTTCCCTTCAGGGCTGTATTATAAATAAGTGACTGGCTGTTTGAGACTCCTGCCTTATGGTATGGACTATATACGACATTTCTATATCACAGTACAGGAGCATGAGCTGTCTGGAGGAAGGTCTGGCAGGTCCAGCTCACCGGTGGCCTACAGATCCGAGCTGTGTCGAGTGTGAGGGTGATCAGCAGCCGGTACGGTGTGAGGTGCCCACCGCCCTCCCCCCTGCCGTTAACTGTTTGCCTATAAATACGCCCTGACCCTCCCCCACATATCTGCTTACACACACAACACACTGAGGGTTCTCTCCGGAGAACGTTTCTACCTGCCACCTCCACAAGACCGTCTGTGTGTGTTGTGTGTACTCACCCCTACGGAAATCTGATGTAGGACAATATGGGTTTCAAATATATGACGCATATTACCGTACATGGACAACCAGCTTATTTCATCACATACGGACATATATGTGACTTAAACGCCAACCATTTTAATCTCGCAATTTTGGGATATGGGACCCATGTTTCACAAATCGCTGTTGTCAGAAGAAAACCATCTCAAAATAATAACGGTAACTTTACAGGAGAAGGAGAAAACCTACTTTACTTTTCATGTAAGTCAATGGAACCAGAAATAAGTTGTTTTTGGTCATTTCTTTTAGTCCGTCCATCATGAAATTTACACACAATGTAAAGGAGAAGAGGCATTTTTAAATTATGTAAAAAACTGAAAAACGGCAAAAAATATTTTGAGTCTGTGCCTGACCCTTGATGGTATATCTGGGTATATGGCCGTATATCAGACTTCCGTTCTGTATTACCACAGATTTTTTTTTTGTTGTTTCCCCCAAACTTTTCAAAAATTCTGTTAAAAATTCCACATGATTACATGTTTAAGATGAAAAGATTACGCTGTTTTAGGGCAGTTTTGAGCAGATTTTGGCCTAAACTGTGTTTGGCCTAAAGTGTTCTAAGGCAAATTAGCCCTCAAATAAAACTCATCATTTCAGATGTTCCACTATTTTCCATCATCCACATTCCATATAAACCAGACCCGCGCAGGTTCTCTGGTGGTTTGGATAGTAAATAAAAAAGGGGATATTAGCATTTTAGCCATAGCTTTTGATTTGTTAGCGATAGCTTTCCTCAGGGAGAACGTTGGCGCCAGCTCCAGATGGCGCCACTCCCAGACTGTCACCGAGACAGGTGTGCAGCTACGCTAAAGACACACGGACCCCCTCGAGAGGCCGTCTTAGATCAACAAGCACGTTTAAGAAGCAGTTCACACGTCGCATTTAAATCTGCTCGTCCGCTAGTCAGTAGAAGCTGCCATTAGTAACTGCATGTGCTGTTTGCTAATGCATGTTGGCTAAAGGCCTCCGAGCCGGGTCGTTATGAAAGTGCCCGTGGCTTTGCTGACCCTCGTTCTGGACCTCCTGCCCGTGTGGGATTATGTAGCCTCTGTTATGAGCCAGCGCTGTTCCTCTCTCCTGCTGAGCTGCACAAAGACTCCCTTGTGTGCTTTGGGTGCTCTGTCTATATGTGTGGTGATGCCTTTACTCGGCTGCCTCGGTTCACTGCGATGAGCGCGGGAAAGCAGGTGGACGCGTTACTGTAGCTCAGCTGACCGGCTAACGGTCACCACCACATGCTGGACTTACACAAGAGGAAATTACAGAATGAAACGCTGCGCTTCAGCTGTGTGGCCAACTCGGCCTAACCGCGCGTCGTCTGTCCGGTCAGATTCGAACGCAGGTCTCCTCGTCTTTGTGTCCCAGAGCAGCGAATGATGGCACTTTAGCCGTATTAGCCGCTAGCATGTGCTGCTATTCAGATGTGCACATGTTCAAAGGAATTTAATGGTCTGGCGTTTGTTTATTGCAGGTTAGCTTAGCTAGCTGGCCCAAGAGATGCGATAGCTGGGGTTGATGGGGTTTAAGGCCGATTTCGTGATTTATTGTTACGCTTTTGAGAGATTTAGTTTGCGTTTGCACGGCTGGGCACCAGCAAAGCCAGCGCATGTTGTGTTTTGGATGCTGGTATGCTGGTCAACCAGCATGACCACGATGGGTCACCATCATAAACCAGCTCAGTCCAGATTAGACCAGCGTTGAATGCATGTTGGTCTGTGGTGCTTTGGTGATTTATCTTTGCTTTTTTGGCCGATTTAGTGACTTATCTTATATTTTAGTTAGATTTTTAGTGATTTCTCTTACATTTTGGGTATATTTAATGATTTATCTTAGTCATTTTGTAGATTTTTAGTAATTTCATATTTGCATTTTAGAGATTTAGTAATTTCCCTTTGTATTTTAGGGAGATTTAGTGATGATGTGAGCTCTGAGGTCTGGATTATTTGAATAAACATGTCCAACCACGGAAGTTTCCAGTTTTATAGCACCCGCAGCCTCTGTGGGGAAGATGCTCACTGTGCTAATCTCTTTGCTGTGGCTGACTCTTCCGCTTGCTGTGTGACTCGACTGGCCAGTATTGTAACTGCCTTCTCTGCCCTTCTGTAGGCCGCTGTCTCTGGAATGCCTTGCTCACAATGCAGCCGCTGAGCAACGAGTCCTCTTCAGGAGCCCAGGAGGGCCGTGATTGGCCGCTGGCCTTGTCTGGGTGGAGCTCGAGGTTAGACTTTACCTCTTCACTGGATTGCTCAACAAGACCCCCACTCCACTGACACTCCGCCCCTTGGTAAGTATAGAGACTTTAACACTGCTTTTTAAATGAAACAGTAGAAGCCGTATCGCCCCCTACGCTTCCTGTAGTGTATTACAGTCTGTCAGAGCGACTGTGTGGATCATATGAACATTATAGAGCTTTTTAAATGAAACAGTAGAAGCCGTATCGCCCCCTACGCTTCCTGTAGTGTATTACAGTCTGTCAGAGCGACTGTGTGGATCATATGAACATTATAGAGCTTTTTAAATGAAACAGTAGAAGCCGTATCGCCCCCTACGCTTCCTGTAGTGTATTACAGTCTGTCAGAGCGACTGTGTGGATCATATGAACATTATAGAGCTTTTTAAATGAAACAGTAGAAGCCGTATCGCCCCCTACGCTTCCTGTAGTGTATTACAGTCTGTCAGAGCGACTGTGTGGATCATATGAACATTATAGAGCTTTTTAAATGAAACAGTAGAAGCCGTATCGCCCCCTACGCTTCCTGTAGTGTATTACAGTCTGTCAGAGCGACTGTGTGGATCATATGAACATTATAGAGCTTTTTAAATGAAACAGTAGAAGCCGTATCGCCCCCTACGCTTCCTGTAGTGTATTACAGTCTGTCAGAGCGACTGTGTGGATCATATGAACATTATAGAGCTTTTTAAATGAAACAGTAGAAGCCGTATCGCCCCCTACGCTTCCTGTAGTGTATTACAGTCTGTCAGAGCGACTGTGTGGATCATATGAACATTATAGAGCTTTTTAAATGAAACAGTAGAAGCCGTATCGCCCCCTACGCTTCCTGTAGTGTATTACAGTCTGTCAGAGCGACTGTGTGGATCATATGAACATTATAGAGCTTTTTAAATGAAACAGTAGAAGCCGTATCGCCCCCTACGCTTCCTGTAGTGTATTACAGTCTGTCAGAGCAACTGTGTGGATCATATGAACATTATAGAGCTTTTTAAATGAAACAGTAGAAGCCGTATCGCCCCCTACGCTTCCTGTAGTGTATTACAGTCTGTCAGAGCGACTGTGTGGATCATATGAACATCATAGAGCTTTTTAAATGAAACAGTAGAAGCCGTATCGCCCCCTACGCTTCCTGTAGTGTATTACAGTCTGTCAGAGCGACTGTGTGGATCATATGAACATTATAGAGCTTTTTAAATGAAACAGTAGAAGCCGTATCGCCCCCTACGCTTCCTGTAGTGTATTACAGTCTGTCAGAGCGACTGTGTGGATCATATGAACATTATAGAGCTTTTTAAATGAAACAGTAGAAGCCGTATCGCCCCCTACGCTTCCTGTAGTGTATTACAGTCTGTCAGAGCGACTGTGTGGATCATATGATCATTATAGAGCTTTTTAAATGAAACAGTAGAAGCCGTATCGCCCCCTACGCTTCCTGTAGTGTATTACAGTCTGTCAGAGCGACTGTGTGGATCATATGAACATTATAGAGCTTTTTAAATGAAACAGTAGAAGCCGTATCGCCCCCTACGCTTCCTGTAGTGTATTACAGTCTGTCAGAGCGACTGTGTGGATCATATGAACATTATAGAGCTTTTTAAATGAAACAGTAGAAGCCGTATCGCCCCCTACGCTTCCTGTAGTGTATTACAGTCTGTCAGAGCGACTGTGTGGATCATATGAACATTATAGAGCTTTTTAAATGAAACAGTAGAAGCCGTATCGCCCCCTACGCTTCCTGTAGTGTATTACAGTCTGTCAGAGCGACTGTGTGGATCATATGAACATTATAGAGCTTTTTAAATGAAACAGTAGAAGCCGTATCGCCCCCTACGCTTCCTGTAGTGTATTACAGTCTGTCAGAGCGACTGTGTGGATCATATGAACATTATAGAGCTTTTTAAATGAAACAGTAGAAGCCGTATCGCCCCCTACGCTTCCTGTAGTGTATTACAGTCTGTCAGAGCGACTGTGTGGATCATATGAACATTATAGAGCTTTTTAAATGAAACAGTAGAAGCCGTATCGCCCCCTACGCTTCCTGTAGTGTATTACAGTCTGTCAGAGCGACTGTGTGGATCATATGAACATTATAGAGCTTTTTAAATGAAACAGTAGAAGCCGTATCGCCTCCTACGCTTCCTGTAGTGTATTACAGTCTGTCAGAGCGACTGTGTGGATCATATGAACATCATAGAGCTTTTTAAATGAAACAGTAGAAGCCGTATCGCCCCCTACGCTTCCTGTAGTGTATTACAGTCTGTCAGAGCGACTGTGTGGATCATATGAACATTATAGAGCTTTTTAAATGAAACAGTAGAAGCCGTATCGCCCCCTACGCTTCCTGTAGTGTATTACAGTCTGTCAGAGCGACTGTGTGGATCATATGAACATTATAGAGCTTTTTAATGAAACAGTAGAAGCCGTATCGCCCCCTACGCTTCCTGTAGTGAATTACAGTCTGTCAGAGCGACTGTGTGGATCATATGAACATTATAGAGCTTTTTAAATGAAACAGTAGAAGCCGTATCGCCCCCTACGCTTCCTGTAGTGTATTACAGTCTGTCAGAGCGACTGTGTGGATCATATGAACATTATAGAGCTTTTTAAATGAAACAGTAGAAGCCGTATCGCCCCCTACGCTTCCTGTAGTGTATTACAGTCTGTCAGAGCGACTGTGTGGATCATATGAACATTATAGAGCTTTTTAAATGAAACAGTAGAAGCCGTATCGCCCCCTACGCTTCCTGTAGTGTATTACAGTCTGTCAGAGCGACTGTGTGGATCATATGAACATCATGTTAAGCATGTTTTATTGACATCTTTTCATAAGCGACAGTGACTGGTCATTTATTATTGATCTCTTCCTCTCTCTCTGTAGGCCTTTGTTCTCTGCCTGTGTGGGAATGCTGTTGGTGGACTGGTGGGACAGCGTTGGAGATGGCCAAACTTGGGGCCTAGGGTCAGGGTCAAAGGGCAGGGGTCAACACTGTGGAGTTCACAGGTGGATGTGGACGAGCCTAAGTTCAGCAGAGGAAGAGCAGGCGCACGTAAGAGAATCTCCTGCAGCGTTCCTGGACTTATTCAATTTCAGTATTACAGTTACTCCCACGCAGCTCGGGACACGACTGTTTTAGAGCAGGACTGAAACGATGGCAGAGCTTCTCACAGCTGGCTAACGCTGCTGCTGCTGCTGGACCACAGCGAGACGCGTTTATTTCCCCTTTAACGAAAACCCACAGCGTGCCGATCCAGGATACAGAGTGCAGCCATGCACAGGGGAAACACGGCAAACCAGAGCTGACAGCCGTGTGTGTTGTAGGGTCAGTTAGAGAACGAATCCCCTTTGAATGTGTGTGTTTGAGCTTGATGTGCGTCAGAGCACCAGCACAGCCGAGTCGTCACCGGTCTTACGTGTAAATATCGCCATGCGAGTAGTGGTAGGGATGTGCTTTGAGTTGTATTGTGTTTTTTTTTAGGTATTGTACAAGGTATTGTGGGAAATGTAGTACGTGTCATGGGGGAAACTGTATGAACAGGCCTAGATTTTCTCAGTACAGTCAGAGAAAGTAGAAAGCAGCACTAATTAGTGTGTTAAAGAAGTTTGTGCTTTCATGTGTCTGTGTTTTTAGGTGTTGTGCAAGGCATTATGGGAAACATAGTATAAAATATCCACTCAATGTGCACCAGGGTTAGAAAAAGGACAAACGGCAGTGATGAACAGGTGAAAAGTTCGTCTTTTAACGTGTCTGTCTTGCTTTTTTTGCTGTTTTCTTAGGTGCTGTGCAAGGCATTATGGGAGACATAGTGCCTGTATCCTAGAGTGGACCTCTGGGATCTGAAATCTTCCAGATTCAGAGCCTGTATTTCACCACCGGCTCAGTTTTACTGTCGAGAACTCCGCAGAACTTTCTAGAACTTTTTAAAAGAATAAATTGTTGCACAACTTATAAATTTTTTTTTAAAACGATCAGAGTGAAAAAGGCAGCATGCGCCACATCCACGTGGAGCTGGTGCGGAAGGAGCCGGCCCAGGCCGGAGGAGACCCCGGGCTGCAGGGGGCGGGGCCAAGGCCCTTCAGCCAGGAGGAGCTGCGGCTGCAGAAGGTCTACCAGCTGTCCATCTTCTCCCAGAGGGGGGGCTTCTCTGAGGGCCGAGCGTCGCTCAGGCCGGGCATAAAGCGCCCCCTGCAGGACGAGGAGGACGACAATGATGAAGAAGAAGACTTGGAGGGGGAGGTGCTGTGTGGCGCCAGTCCCGGGTCAGATGTGCACTTTTTACGAGACTCAGAGACACCCCGATCTCCACGGTCGCCACGGTCACCACGGTCGCCCCCTCTCTCTCCCACTCATACACACACTCCCCCAGTACCAGGCCGAAGACCCACCCAGCGTAACCTTGACCGCCCCGTCCCTGATGCTTGCACCCCCCTGTCCCCAAAATCGCCCCCCATGCTGGACCCCCACTCTCCCCGGGGCAGCCGTCTGTGTCACAGGTTCGTCTTTCAGTCCTAGAGTTTGTTCTGTTGGGAAAGATCCCGTATTCCCTTTGAATCACTGCACTGTTTGAGCTTTTAAGGAATATTTTGTTGAAAAATCATAGAGCTGCTTTTACTGTTTATATAACTCCATAACTCCAACTTCAATCACCACATTTCACCACCTATTTGTCTGTCCACCTGGGAAAGTGTGCAGAATTTTAGGCTTGTATCTGTAATAGTTTCTGAGATATCGAGGCTTCTAAAAAGTGGATGTGGCCTTATTTTTAGCCTTAAAATGAATTTTTGTTTCTATAGCATTTGATAAGTTATAACCTTTGAGTTATTTATGCTGGATTTATGAAATATTCTGGGTTTGTTCTTTGGTTTTGCATGTATTTACCAACATACAGATGCTTTTCATGGACTTTTTACGGCTTGCTAAATATCCACCGTTTTGTTTTTGTTTTTTTTGGGGGGTTTTTTGTATTGCAGAAAATTCGGCCCTCTGTATTTCCCCACTGAATCACAGCCGGCCTTCTTTTTTCTTTCTTTCATTTTTTGGTATTTCTTGCTCATGTTGAACTTTTGTCAGCTGTGTTTGTGTCTTATTGTAATAAAACCTTCTGATTTATTTTTTACCATTAAATATGGTAAATACTCTAACCAGGAACCTTTCCTTTGAGAGACTGGATGGATTTCAGTATGGAGAGAATGACCTAATTAAATCTCTGGTTTAGCAGTTTTGGCAGTCTCAGGCACACATATAAACAAAGAATTGTCACTGAGAATTTCAAGAATCTGCCATCAGTAGTTCATAAGTTATGGCTTTATGAAAATTTGCACCTTATACCCATACAGGACATTCCCATATACTGTATGGGTAAAGGCAAATATTCAGGCGACACTCTTTTTAAAACCTCAGTATCTCAAAATCAAATCAAGTTACAGGCATAAAATTTTGCAGACCATCTACTTACTGGGTACGACGACATTATTTCCTAAAAGGATTTTCAAACGCGCTAATTTTGGGGGGTCTTCTGTGACTGTTTCATAAATAAATTTTGCCCAATTTGACTGTTTTTAAGCTTCAGTTTTTTCAGTAATAACACCTGCCGATCATGTGTTTAGCTATGTTTATTATTATTTTATTCTAGACGTGGTCCTCTGGAAGAGGCACAGCAGGGCAACGTGGCCCAAAAGCGCCCCCTTCAGGATGAGGAGGTGGCGGATGATGAGGAATGCGATGGAGAGGTCTCAAGAGATTTTGAGATGCCCCGGTCGCCGCGGTCACCATCCCTCTCTCCCACACACGCACCCCCAGTGCCAGGCCGAAGACTCACCCAGCGTAATCTTGACCGCCCCGTACTGGACGCTTTCGCCCCACTTTCGCCCAAATCATCCCCCATGCTGGAACCCCAGGCCCTGCCTCACTCATTTTCACCTTGGGGCATTAGCGAGGGCAGCCCACCACCCGCTGCTCCACGGACTGAGGCGTCCACAGCAGGAGATGACCCACCCTGGTCTGTGGATGGGTCCAGAGAGGAGGGCTGCAGTAACTATGACCAGCCAGGAGAGGTACCAATGAGCACTTCCTGCACTCTAGAGCTCCAGGGACCTTCACGACCTCGGCTGACCCCAGCCGAGGCCGTCCAGTGGGGGGCGAGTCTTGAGTCTTCCCCGCCTCCTCCGGACAGGAGGGCTCACCCCTCCTCACCTCCCTCCTGGTCTAATGGCACGAGTCCGACAGATAGAGGTACCTAAAACAGCACTTAAGTCAAATTATTGTCCAGCAGTGGGTACGACAGTCGGGTAACACCCTTGAAAATGGGAAAGATGATGGAGAAACACGAGTTTTCGTCAAAGCCTCATATGTGGTTCATAAACTGAGACAAACTGGAGCTATGATGCTAACATTGCTAACAAACACTAGAAATCAATAGTCACCCAGTTGATTTCTGTAAAAATATCATCCTAAATCATTTAAACCCTTTGTCTGATTTGAAAATGGTACGAAGACAGCATATCAAACGTTGAAACTGAGAAATTTGATTGTTTTTTGAAAAATGTTTGCCCATTTTGAATTTGATACCAACAATACGTTCCAAAAAAGTTGGGACTGGTAAAAGTTGTCAAGCTAAAAAAAAAAAAACTGACAACCACAACTGTGAAAGACTGTGCGATCAAATAGTGCAGCAATTGAAGAAGAACGTTTCTCAACATAAAATAGCAAAAATTTTCATCGTCTACGGTGCAGAACATCATTAAAGACTCAGAGAATCTGGAGAAATCTCTGTCTGTGAGGGACGAGGCTGAACACCAGTATCTGCTGGCCGTGACCTTTGGGCCCTCAGGCAGCACTGCATTAAAAACAGACATGATTCTGTAGTGGAAATCACTGCATGGGCTCAGAAACACTTCTGAAAACCACTGTCTGTGAACACAGTTCATCACTGCATCCAAAAACGCTGTTAAACTCTAAAACACAAAGAAGAACCCAAATATAAACAGGATCCAGAAACGCTGCCACCTTCTCTGGGCCTGAGCTCATTTAAAATGGACTGAGGGGAAGTGGAAAAGTGTCCGGCGGTCCGACGAACCAACATTTGAAGTTCTTTGAGAAATCATGGACACTGTGTCCTCCGGGCTGAAGACCCCTCAGCTTGTTATCAGTGCTCAGTTCTATAGCCAGTATTCATGATGGTTTAGGGGGCATTAGGGCACATGGCCTGGGTGACCTGCTCATCTGTGAAGGCTCCATTAAAGCTGAATGATATAAACATGTTTTATCAACATCTGCTGCCGTCCAGACGACGTCTTTTTCAGGGAAGGCCTTGATTATTTCAGTAAGACGATGTCAAACCACATTCTGACTGTATTACAGCAGCATTGCTCCGTATTAATAGAGTCCAGGCGCTAAACTGACCTGCCTGCAGTCCAGACCGGTCACCACTGAGAACATTTGGCACATTATGAAATGAAAAATGAGCCCCTGAATCTGTTAGAAGCTGAAATCCTGAATCAAACAAGAACAGAAAACATTTCACTTTCAAAACCACACCAGCGTCTTCTCAGTTCCCAAACGCCTGCAGAGCGCTGTTGAAGAAGAGGTGATGAAACACAGCGGTAAACAGACCCCGTCCCAGCTTTTTTGGAAGAGGTTGTTGGCATCAAATTCAAAATGGGCACATACTTCTCAGAAATATAGAAAAAATTCTCAGTTTCAACATTTGGTCTGTTGTCTGTAGTATTTTGACACCAGGACGCAGTTTGAGTGAGCCGTTTTCCTAATGTACTTACAGAAAATGTTTGGGTGACTATTGACTTCTAGTGTTTGTTACATCAGTCTCGTAGCTCCAGCGCTAAACCTAATTAGTGACATGTGGACACTAATCATGTCTTGGCTGGTTGACTGTATTTGGGTTCATTTTAGCTGAACCATTCCTCTAATCGCGTGTAAATGAGTGAATGTGACAAGTTGTTTACCTCTGCCGCCAGAGAAAAGCCCCTCTGAGACCCCTCGGGCCGTCCTGGGGGTGAAGAAGAAGCTGCTGTCCTCCAGCGATACAGGAGATTCGTGTTCGGAGGACGAAGGCCCATCCACGTCGAAGCGAAGCCGCCTGGCCCTGCTGACACCCGGCCTGGGGCTCGCTGCCGGACGCAGCACCGACTCCAAGGCCGCCCCCTACTGGACACATCTGCTGCCCACAGCAAGAGAGCAGGGCAAGGTCAGCATGGCTGGAAATCTCTTCACAATACATTTTCACATCATTTCCTTTTATTAATGACCAGCAATTAAATTAATTAAGCAGCTTATTAAAATAGCTAGCACTAGCTAACTGTGCTAACTGAAAATAGCTGGATAACTGTAGTAGCTGAAAATATCTGGGTGATGTTAAATGGGTGATGTTAGTCCTTCTGAACAAAACCAGCACAGACCAGTATGAATTTGGTGTTGCTGGTCTGGTGCTGGTTTAGCTGGTTACCCAGCATTGACCAGCATACCGGCATCAAAAACACAACATATGCTGGTTTTGCTGGTGTCCAGCCGTGCTGGTCTGTCCTGGTTTTGCTGGTGTCCAGCCGTGCTGGTCTGTCCTGGTTTTGCTGGTGTCCAGCCGTGCTGGTCTGTCCTGGTTTTGCTGGTGTCCAGCTGTGCTGGTCTGTCCTGGTTTTGCTGGTGTCCAGCTGTGCTGGTCTGTCCTGGTTTTGCTGGTGTGGAGGCAGGAGGAGGAGGTGAAATGAGAGGAGATAGAAGGAAGGAAAGAATGAAGGATGGGCAATAGGGAGGAGAGAGGGCGAGAGAGAGGGGACAGAGGGACAGTGAGAGAGAGAGAGAAGGGACAGAGGGACAGAGAGGGGGAGAGGGAGAGAGAGGGAGGGAGAGAGGGGGAGAGGGGGAGAACACCTAGCGTGTGTTCTTTGTCCTGGGCCTGTTATTGTAGGATCCAGAATGCGGCCCATTCAGAGAGCTTTTGTTCAGCAGGTGAGCGTTTCCTCACCTGACTGACCGCTCGCTCGGGCTGTTCTGACCACGTTCAGTTCCAGAAGGACTTCAGAGCTGGAAGGCTGTTCTCCACAGAGAGAGAGACCGATAGAAGGACAGAGGCGAGAGGTAGACGGAGATGTCCGGTGAGGACTGTGCGTTAGCGTCCGGGCTTGTGGGTGGGTGTAGCTGATGGACAGTTGACGACGGTCGCCATGGTGAGGCCTGTAGCATGGCCCATGTCTGTGAGGTAGCCACGCTGACCGCGGGCTGTGTAAGTACCACCGCGCCACGGGTCGTCAGTAGCTGCCGAACGAGGAGCGTTTCACTTTAGATCAATGACAGAAGATATTAGGGGGGGGGGGGGTGATTCAGGGTGTGAGGTGTAGACGGAGAGATTCAGAGGAGGTTCAGGTGTCTTTACAGTGGTGGTGATAGGAACCTGGGGTCGCCATGACAACAACACAAATACAAACTTTTTATTTACTTTCCAAAACCACCAGTGAACCTACACGAGTCTTCCGACTCTGCTTACATCTAATCTAATTATGTGGAAATTTTGAAAGATCAGTGGAATTCCTCTTTAATGTGTTGTCCCCCCTCTGTCTCCTACCTAGAGCCCCTCGGAGTGCTCCCGCTCGTCCAGGAGACTGAAGGCCGGTTCTCGTCTCAAATCGTGAGTATACGTCACACCCTGGGCTGTGACTTGTGTTCACAGACCTGTTAATGGATTTCGGATCAGAAGTGCAGATGTTACCTGGAACATCTGGAGCTGTTAAGTGGCAGTTTCTCACAGTTTCCCCCCTCAGTCCGCTGGGACGAGTGATGGGAACGTGGGGTAAACTGGTAAACCTCGTTCCTTTAACACGCTGTGTCCGTGTGTTTAGTCGTCAGCTGCGCAGCGGCCGTCGGACGGACACCAGCCGCTCCTGCTCCAGCTCCTCCCTGGCCTCCATCAGCAGAGCTCTGCTGGGAAACTTCGAGGTATGGAGCACCAACCACAGAACCTCCACCTCACTTTCACCCTGAAATGTTTACTTTATAGGAAGAGTTTCTGCGTGATTCAGTGATTTGAGATGTGGAGAAGCATGAGTGTGAAGGGGAACTCCACCAGTTTATCAACACCTTTAAAATTCACACATGATTCCAGTTCGACGTGTAGAGTCATTCGGAGCGTTTTGGTGTGAAATAGTTCAGACGTCTTTACAGTGGTGGTGATAAGAACCAGGGGTCGCCATGACTACAACAGAGGTATGGACACTTTATTTACCATCTGGAACCACCAGAGAACCTACACGACTCTTCTGAGCTCAAATGGAATGTTGATGTTGGAAAACAGTGGAAAATCTGGAATAATGAGTTTTCTTTGGGGACTATTTTGCCGCACAGCGCCCTGCATGTCTCCCTCCACCATGAATGGAGTTGAAGTTCTCTAAACTCTCATAAAACAGCGTCTCAGTCATCAGGCAGTGAATTCAGAACCAGTTCATGTAGGAACTTTCTGTAGGAGCTTTTAGAGGGACGTCTGGTTCCCATCACCACCACTGTGAGGAGCTTTTAGAGGGGACGTCTGGTTCCCATCACCACCACTGGGAGCAGCTCTGACCACCCTGAATGACTCTGTTTACATCTTAAACGTTTAAATATGCAGAATTTTGAAGATTTGGTGAAGTTGCCCTTTAAGATTGTACTATATCACTGCTGTAAAATGAACACACTTTTGTACTCTGTGTGTGTGTGTGTGTGTGTGTGTGTGTGTGTGTGTGTAGGAATCGATCCTGAAAGGCCGTTTCTCTCCCTCGGGCAGGATCGAGGGCTTCACGGCTGAAATCGGAGCCAGCGGCTCGTACTGCCCTCAACACGCCACTTTACCTGTGCAGGTGACCTACTACGACACGTCGGAGCACAGCGCCCCCTCGCCTTTCCTGGTAAATATCACACGCGTGTGCGTTTAGAGGAATAGTTTATGGAAAGCTGATCAATTCATCGGTGTGTCCTGCACTGCTGGCTCTAGTCTGTGCCGTGGCTAAGAGTGTTGAATGACATGTGAAGAGGGCACACAGGGCTCCCCCCAGTGGCACAACAGTGTAACTTCTGCCATTATCCTCAGGAGATGGCGAGTCCAGTGATGCCACAGCCATCCATAATTAAGAGGTTATGGGTAGGGGGGTCCCCTTTCTCCCCCTAATCACTTAGTGCAGTGCTAGCCAGCATGTGTGTCTGTTAGCTGATGTAACAAAATTAGCAGTTAGCGTATTGCACTCCAGTGACGTCATGTTAGCGGCGGTTTTAAAAGATGGGGCGGAGCTTCAAGTGTCTGGTACTAGTCTTCCCAATTTGGTAGCGTTGGGTGATGGAGAGTTGCCTAAAAAGGGGCTAAAATTGTGTAAAAATAAATAAATTAATTAAAATTAAGACCGTACATGGGGGAAGTGACATTTTGACCACTTTTGTTAATCAAAATCTCTGAATTTATTGAATTTATTTATCTGAATTCTTTTTAAAATAATATTTTGAACCCGCGACCCTGACGGAGAAGTAAATGGATGGATGGATAATATTTTGAAATCAAGAGTAATCAGTAGGATAGGATACTTCAAGGATATTTTAGATGTGAAGCACCTCATGGACCTGGCTACTCACTCACTCACTCACTCACTCACCCACTCACCCACTCACCCACTCACCCACTCACCCACTCACTCACTCACCCACTCACCCACTCAGGCTTGGCAGGCTGAGGTTTTTCCTCAAGAGGGCGCAGTTACCAGGCAAGCAGCTTCATCAGAGAGGCGTCAGTGACCCGCGTGTGCTTGTAAACGTTTGTGATGTATTTCTGAACATTTACTTGCGCTGGTTAACGCGTGAGCCTGACCCTTCTAATTGGCCTTTAGCCACAGGTAAAATAAAGCTAATTATGAACGCTAATACACAATGCTAACTGTTTAAGCCATTATGAGGTTTTCCATGCTATGTTAGCGCCAAGCTAACTACTGCCACTTCTGGCAGGAGAGCATTATTTGCTTTCACGCAGGTGCGGTAGTCAGCGCGGTGCGGCCGGAGCACGGACAGTCCCAGACTGGTTAGAGTGGTTAGCGCTGTGTGAGCCTTTGTAATGATCCTGGTTTTCCCGGAGACTAAAGGCTAATTGTAGAGGTCAGGTTTAGACCTTAAACACAGGAATGAAAACTCACCGAACATGTTTGATTAAAACGTCTCCAGAGCTGCATGTAGAGGCCGTGTTGGTGTTCAGCTCTGAGATACTGAATCGTGTGTGTGTGTGCGCGTGTGTGTGTGTGTGTGTGTGTGTGCGCGTGTGTGTGTGTGTGTGTGTGTGTGTATCAGGGTGTGATCTCTCTGGAGCCGCTGGGAAAGAAAGGATACAGCGTACCCAAAGCAGGGACCATTCAAGTGGTGAGTCACCCTCTCTCTCTCTCTCTCTGTCTCTCTCTCTCTCTCTCTCTCTTTATTTCTCTCTCTCTGTCTCTCTCTCTCTCTCTCTGTCTCTCTCTCTCTCTCTCTCTCTCTCTCTCTCTGTCTCTCTCTCTCTTTATTTCTCTCTGTCTCTGTCTCTCTCTCTCTCTCTCTCTCTCTCTCTCTCTCTCTCTCTCTCTCTCTCTCTTTCTCTCTCTGTGTCTCTCTCTCTCTCTTTCTCTCTCTCTCTCTCTGTCTCTTTATTTCTCTCTGTCTCTCTCTCTCTCTGTCTCTCTCTCTGTCTCTCTCTCTCTCTCACTCTCTCTCTCTCTCTCTCTCTCTCTCTCTCTCTCTCTCTCTCTCTCTCTGGCTTGTTCTATAAGTCTTACTTTATCCTCTCTCTCAGTGGCCATGTTTGCATGTTTCCTTCTTCACCTTTAAAGCCACCCCGGGGGCGAAGTCAGGCGTGTGGCTCGGCCCTATTCACAATTATTTTCATTTTCTGTTATTATCAGCCACTTCATCATGAACTGCACTACAGTTCCCAGCATGCACTGCAACATAATGTGTGCTCCCTTCGCCTCCCCATCAATGATCTATGGCACCGCACCCGTAAAACAAACAGCCGGGTGTTCGAGCGAATGGGCAGTTTTAAAAACCTGCTGTGCCCTGGAGACGATTTACCAGGGTTAACAGTGTCAGCAGTTAATGTGGTCTATAAATAAAATAAAGCAGTTTTTATTTCAAATCTGTATTGTGAATAAACAATGGCCAGTTGAGGTCGTGGCAGAATGAGTTGGACTAGAAAACTGATGACCAGTCTTGAAGGTGGGAGGAGCTTTAGCAAAGTGGGCACACTGCTTTGCTTTTTGCGTGTTTGAAATGTGTTTTGCTATTTTTAGGATTAAAATACTGAATTAGGGCTGGTGGACCTCAAAACTGCCCCCAGCAGATAAACGGCGCTGAAAGCTTTGATCTCTGAGAGAGAGGAGAAGATCAAGCTGCTTCAGATCTGAGAACATCCACAGGTGTTTCGGTCCATCCTTCCACTGTAGGGAGATCACTCAGCGCCGCTTTCTCTGTTTTGTTTACAGACCTTATTCAACCCCAATAAAACTGTGGTGAAGATGTTCCTGGTGACCTATAACTTCGGGGACATGCCTGTCAATCACATGACCTTCCTGCGTCATCGCATCTTCCTGGTGCCCGTGGAGGAAGGGGAGGGGTCGGGGGAGGGGCCAGAGAGCTCTGCCTCCGACAGGAAGAAGATTCTTTGCTACCTGATGCACCTGAGGTCGGCTTTCTTTTCCTCCGAGCTGTGTTTTAAAGTGGAATATATAATGAATATAGTCCTATTTAACAGATTAAATGAGCTTTTTTATGCTTTTTACATGTAATTACACAATTAATCACACAGCTACTATATGTAATTAGTGTTATAAAATGAAACAGTAGAAGCCGTATCGCCCCCTACGCTTCCTGTAGTGTATTACAGTCTGTCAGAGCGACTGTGTGGCTCATATGAACATTATAGAGCTTTTTAAATGAAACAGTAGAAGCCGTATCGCCCCCTACGCTTCCTGTAGTGTATTACAGTCTGTCAGAACGACTGTGTGGATCATATGAACATTATAGAGCTTTTTAAATGAAACAGTAGAAGCCGTATCGCCCCCTGCGCTTCCTGTAGTGTATTACAGTCTGTCAGAGCGACTGTGTGGATCATATGAACATTATAGAGCTTTTTAAATGAAACAGTAGAAGCCGTATCGCCCCCTACGCTTCCTGTAGTGTATTACAGTCTGTCAGAGCGACTGTGTGGATCATATGAACATTATAGAGCTTTTTAAATGAAACAGTAGAAGCCGTATCGCCCCCTACGCTTCCTGTAGTGTATTACAGTCTGTCAGAGCGACTGTGTGGATCATATGAACATTATAGAGCTTTTTAAATGAAACAGTAGAAGCCGTATCGCCCCCTACGCTTACTGTAGTGTATTACAGTCTGTCAGAGCGACTGTGTGGATCATATGAACATTATAGAGCTTTTTAAATGAAACGGTAGAAGCCGTATCGCCCCCTACGCTTCCTGTAGTGTATTACAGTCTGTCAGAGCGACTGTGTGGATCATATGAACATTATAGAGCTTTTTAAATGAAACAGTAGAAGCCGTATCGCCCCCTACGCTTCCTGTAGTGTATTACAGTCTGTCAGAGCGACTGTGTGGATCATATGAACATTATAGAGCTTTTTAAATGAAACAGTAGAAGCCGTATCGCCCCCTACGCTTCCTGTAGTGTATTACAGTCTGTCAGAGCGACTGTGTGGATCATATGAACATTATAGAGCTTTTTAAATGAAACAGTAGAAGCCGTATCGCCCCGTACGCTTCCTGTAGTGTATTACAGTCTGTCAGAGCGACTGAGTGGATCATATGAACATTATAGAGCTTTTTAAATGAAACAGTAGAAGCCGTATCGCCCCCTACGCTTCCTGTAGTGTATTACAGTCTGTCAGAGCGACTGTGTGGATCATATGAACATTATAGAGCTTTTTAAATGAAACAGTAGAAGCCGTATCGCCCCCTACGCTTCCTGTAGTGTATTACAGTCTGTCAGAGCGACTGTGTGGATCATATGAACATTATAGAGCTTTTTAAATGAAACAGTAGAAGCCGTATCGCCCCCTACGCTTCCTGTAGTGTATTACAGTCTGTCAGAGCGACTGTGTGGATCATATGAACATTATAGAGCTTTTTAAATGAAACAGTAGAAGCCGTATCGCCCCCTACGCTTCCTGTAGTGTATTACAGTCTGTCAGAGCGACTGTGTGGATCATATGAACATTATAGAGCTTTTTAAATGAAACAGTAGAAGCCGTATCGCCCCCTACGCTTCCTGTAGTGTATTACAGTCTGTCAGAGCGACTGTGTGGATCATATGAACATTATAGAGCTTTTTAAATGAAACAGTAGAAGCCGTATCGCCCCCTACGCTTCCTGTAGTGTATTACAGTCTGTCAGAGCGACTGTGTGGATCATATGAACATTATAGAGCTTTTTAAATGAAACAGTAGAAGCCGTATCGCCCCCTACGCTTCCTGTAGTGTATTACAGTCTGTCAGAGCGACTGTGTGGATCATATGAACATTATAGAGCTTTTTAAATGAAACAGTAGAAGCCGTATCGCCCCCTACGCTTCCTGTAGTGTATTACAGTCTGTCAGAGCGACTGTGTGGATCATATGAACATTATAGAGCTTTTTAAATGAAACAGTAGAAGCCGTATCGCCCCCTACGCTTCCTGTAGTGTATTACAGTCTGTCAGAGCGACTGTGTGGATCATATGAACATTATAGAGCTTTTTAAATGAAACAGTAGAAGCCGTATCGCCCCCTACGCTTCCTGTAGTGTATTACAGTCTGTCAGAGCGACTGAGTGGATCATATGAACATTATAGAGCTTTTTAAATGAAACAGTAGAAGCCGTATCGCCCCCTACGCTTCCTGTAGTGTATTACAGTCTGTCAGAGCGACTGTGTGGATCATATGAACATTATAGAGCTTTTTAAATGAAACAGTAGAAGCCGTATCGCCCCCTACGCTTCCTGTAGTGTATTACAGTCTGTCAGAGCGACTGTGTGGATCATATGAACATTATAGAGCTTTTTAAATGAAACAGTAGAAGCCGTATCGCCCCCTACGCTTCCTGTAGTGTATTACAGTCTGTCAGAGCGACTGTGTGGATCATATGAACATTATAGAGCTTTTTAAATGAAACAGTAGAAGCCGTATCGCCCCCTACGCTTCCTGTAGTGTATTACAGTCTGTCAGAGCGACTGTATTTTCAGTATGGATGCTAACTGCTTTTTCTTTTTCCCCTCAGATTCCAGAGCTCCAAATCTGGAAAAATTTACTTGCACAATGATATCCGGCTGCTATTCTCCCGCAAATCCATTGAGGTGGACACGGGGATTCCTTATGAGTTGAAATCTTTCACCGAGGTGCCAAGAAACCCCAAATACTCTCCCCGAGTGTGACAACCCCCCTCCCCAGCCCCACCTCCCAAAAAAAAAAAAAAAAGCCCATGATGCAAAAAGAGAGGTGGGCGCGGAAAAGACTGATAGAAAAATAGACTTTTGTAGGACAAACAGAACCACACACACTTGAAAGACTGACCTAACGCACACACACGAAACAAAAACAAACGAATATCACACTGTCTAATCGACGGACTCTCTGACGATGAGGGTGTAACATGCATGCCTTGTGACTGAAGAGTTTTCCTCTAGTGCCGTTACACTTTGCCCTTCAGTCTGCCTGCACCAATCACAGTCAAGCAGGTCGTCCAATCAGAAGCAGCCTTGGGACCTCGTCTACGCGGAGCTGGTCGGACGGCCCCTCCCTGTTTGGCCAGTGAGGGTGGAGGAAGGAGACGAAGAGAAGACGGTGGAGTTAGAGAAGAAGGTTGGAGGTGCTAGAGTAGCGGGTCTGGGATCAGAGCGTGTCGCCCAAATCTGGCCCACGTGTCACCAGGATTGTTTTATTAGCCTTTGGCTAAATGCTAGCTGGCCAGTTTGTTCGGGGGCGGTTTAGAGAAGGAACACCACCTGTGACGGTGCTGAAGGACTTGGAACGTTCCAGAGAGAAGGCAACCAGCAGGACAAGAGACGCGAAAGGCCTCCACTGACCACAGCACTGACCTGAAGGCAGTGTGCACGCAGAGCGAAGGGCACTGACGTTTTGAGTAATTCTATTATGAACAGGCTGACTGGGAGCAAGGAAATGCTACAAAACTGGGTCCTAATTGGGAAATGCTGCCACCTACAGGATGAAACCAAGGGCTTGCAAGACGCATGGCGTTTGTATGGCGCCTGTTAAAACACATACAGTTGGCATTTCTGTCCTGCGGCAACATTGTGCTTGTTCCCGATTGGGGCTTTAAACCAATAGTTTGGTGAAAAATGGGAAAACCGCGCAAACACCAGATCACTAAGTGAATGGCACTGTGGCACCGGAGCCACGAGGCTAATGGCTCTCAAGTAGTGGAAGCTTATCCCTCACCGCTTAGCACTGTGCTGACTGCATGCCGGTTTCTGAAAGGGTGCCTGCAGATGTGGGTTAAAAACATATCCGCGCTGGACAGATGTTGAGATTTGACCGGTTTTTACTTCAAACCAATATTTCATGACGTATTTATTGTACAGCGAAGTGCCGAGCCAACGCTGGGCTGCTGCGCTAAAATATCTCCATCTTATTCTTTTTCCACATTCCTGTCCCTCTACAACAGGTATTCCTTCCTATGCAACGCTCTGTAATGCTAATCCAGGTAGATTTAGTCCTAATCTCTTCTGTTTACGTCTTGACAGATATGTAGATGAAGAATATCGGACGCTGGCATTGGCCCACATCCCCACATCGGTTCACCCCTAGTTTTTACGCACTCTTATCTGTGAACATAGACAATCGCACATGCTAGCCACATTAGCCTCACAGCTCCAGTGCAAGTAAACGTCCCTCTTGGCCGATTGACGACGTTTGGCTCGAGGAGGAAAACCGCGCGAATCCGATTTTTCACCGAACTATTGATTTACGTAGAGAGCTAATTTTACGGTTCATGGTTTTGTCTCCAGGAACGCAGAGGAGAGTGGCGTGGTTGTGAATCCCAAGCTGAACCGGTTTGCTCGCTAAACCACGAGTTTTGTAGCGTCTGGCTCCCCCTACAGGAAGCAAGTGGTAGTATTTTAATTTATGTTCGCGGATGTCTTAAACAAAAGAAAAAAAGGAAGAAAAAAAAAGAACAAGCAATATGCTGCACAGCTAGAGGGGTGTGTGATTTCTCTTAGAGAGGGACGGAGGGGGGGAAATGAACAAGTGCAAAGAGGAGGAGTGTGGGGAGGGGGGGAGGGAGGTTTGGGGGTATTTAAAATGAGAAAATGTAAATGTATATTTAAACAATAAAATGAGCTCTGAAGGAGGGGAAACTCTGACGCCTGACGTTTTCTTCACGGCTTGAAATGGTCTACAGGCCTAATGGGTCCGACGGTGAGTTTTGAGAGTGTATATAAATCCCTAATTTCTGAAATATGAAGCTTCATTGAGGATTCTGAAACTCAAGCCTTGCTGGCTGCCATATAGGAACTCGCTGTAGTGTTGGTGATTAGTGAAGGAAGTATGAGGAAAGATATCTTGGGACACGTTTAACTGACAAAAATGAAAATTCATTAATTAAGCCTCTTTACAGGGAATAATTAGAACGTCGGCCTAATTTTCATTGGATTACCGTATGACACTACAGTCATTCCTACTAGTATAAGCTGAATTTCAACGTAAGAGTTAATGTACACAAACTTCAGCTGAAATATTTAGTTAGGTTTTCTTCATAAAGGCACAAAGTTGCTGACACAGAGCTTCTCTGACTAGCCGTTAGCATTAGCGTCACATGCTAGCTACACCATGAGCTCAAATTGGGCATCTGAGTGAGGCAAGTCCCTTAAAATTAGGTCACTTTTTAATTTTTCTAGAATTTTTTAAACAAGAAAACACGTATTTAAGCCTTAAACGGGTGTAAACAAACAAGTTTTCACAGAATTAGCTAACTAATTAGCATCCATGCTAATGGCGTGGAGTCCTCTAGGACATTGATGATTTAGTTTATTACAATGAAGGACATGAATTGACGGAGGCCTCAATCAAGATTTCCCTGCTGAAAACCACGGCACAGACCAGCAGGCGTTCCGTGCTGGTCTATTCTGGTCACCCCAGCATGGTCATGCTGGTTGACCAGCGCGCCAGCATCCAAAACGCCATGCGCTGGTCTGTTTGTCCTCCACCCTGAGCTGAGCGTCCTCCCAGCATTCCTCTGGCCTGCTGCTTCCAAGGTCTCACAGCTGGAATGTAAACACCGCTCCGATGGGTCACTCCCACCTCCAGATACTGGACTATATCCTGATTTCTGTGATCCGGGACCTCTTACAGGGCCCTGTATTAAAGCGGTACTTCCCCAAAATGTACACCGTTTACCCAGGTTACTCCAAACGTCTGGAGTCTGAAGTTCCCTTCTTTAGTTTTAGCTCTGGAGCTACGAGCTAATGTAGCTAACGGGTGATGAAAACCTCATGCTAATCGGTGGCGTAGAAATCACCACACTCTCCTCTGGCCATGTGGAGCTGTTTAGGAGGGAATTCAACTGTTCTTCCCCAAAAAACTGCATTTTTAACTGGTTCAGACTTAAACAGAGTCGCTCAGAGTGGTTTGATGTGGTTCTAGAGAAACTTACCAAGTCAGAGCTGCTCACAGAGCCGTTAGGAGTGATTTGATGCGAAACGCTGAGTTTCTAGAGAAACGCGCAGTCAGAGCTGCTCACAGTGGTGGTGATAGGAACCAGACGTCCACCTCTAAAAGCTCCTCACAGAAAGTTCCTACATGAACTGGTTCTGAATTCCCTGATGTTGAGAAAAAACTGGATTTAGCTCGTCACAGCGGAGAGATGCACGCAGCAGGATTAAAACAGTCCCCGAAGAAAACATATTTCCTCTAATTTACCACCATCAACATTCCATATAAACTCAGAGGAATCGTGCAGGTGCTCTCGTGGTTCTGGATGGTAAGTAAAATGTCTATATCTGCGTTCTCATGGCGACCCCTGGTTCCCATCACCACCACCGTAAAGAGACCTGAACCATTTCACACCAAACCGCTCCGTTTAGTCTGTTTCTGACACTGAATTGTGGAGGAAATGTTGATAAATCAGTGGAGTTGTCCTTTAAATGATCTCCGTGTGGTTTCTGACGCTGACAGACTGTCGTGGTGGACAGGAGTAGCTAAAACGGTGGAGGATGAAACGCAGTGTGTGTATACTTGTACATGTATATGGCTTGTGTGAGTCTGGCGGCCCCTGCTGGGAGGACGGAGAACAACACTGCCGCCCTTCAGCTGTGGGTTCAGTGGTTAGTTTAGGTTTAGGTTTAAGTTTAAGTTTAATTGATCCTTATTAGTCCCACAAACGGGGAAATTCCACCTCCGCATTTAACCCATCCGTGACCTGAAACGCCACATACATACTAGTGAATACACACACACTAGGGGGCAGTGAGCACACTTGCCCAGAGCGGTGGGCAGCCCTATCCGCAGCGCCCGGGGAGCAGTTGGGGGTTAGGTGTCTTGCTCAAGGTCACCTCAGTCATGGACTGTCGGCTCTGGGGATCAAACCAGCAAATAACTGCCTCAAAAGTGATGTCCAGTTCATCAGTTCGTCCATCCACTCATCATTCCATCCCTCCATCCATCCATCCATCCATCCATCCACTTCTGTATCCCTCTAAATCCCTCTCCCCCTCCCTCTCCATACCCCATCCCTCTCCCCCCTCCCTCTCCATCCCCACCCTCTCCCCCCACCCTCTCCCTCCTCCATCCCCACCCTCTCCATACACCATCCCTTTTCCCCCTCCCTCCATCCCTCTCCCCCTTCATCTCCCTCCCCACCCTCTCCCTCCTCCATCCCCACCCTCTCCATCCCTCTCCCCCTCCCTCTCCATCTGTCTACCCCCACCCCTCTCCATCCCTCTCCATACCCCCTCCATACCCCATCCCTTTTCCCCCTCCCTCTCCCCCTCCCTCCCCACCCTCTCCCTCCTCCATCCCCTCCCTCTCCATCCCCACCCTCTCCCTCCTCCATCCCCACCCTCTCCCCCTCCATCCGTCTACCCCCACCCCTCTCCATCCCTCTCCATACCCCATCCCTTCCCCCCTCCCTCCATCCCTCTCCTCCCTCCCTCCTCCATCCCCACCCTCTCCCCCTCCCTGCTCCATCCCCACCCTCTCCCCCTCCCTGCTCCATCCCCACCCTCTCCCCCTCCCTGCTCCATCCCCACCCTCTCCATCCCTCTCCATCCGTCTACCCCCACCCCTCTCCATACCCCATCCCTTTCCCCCTCCCTCCCCACCCTCTCCCCCTCCCTCCCCACCCTCTCCATCCCCACCCTCTCCCCCTCCATCCGTCTACCCCCACCCCTCTCCATCCCTCTCCATACACCATCCCTTCCCCCCTCCCTGCTCCATCCCCACCCTCTCCCCCTCCCTGCTCCATCCCCACCCTCTCCCCCTCCCTGCTCCATCCCCACCCTCTCCATCCCTCTCCATCCGTCTACCCCCACCCCTCTCCATACCCCATCCCTTTCCCCCCTCCATCCCCACCCTCTCCCCCTCCATCCGTCTACCCCCACCCCTCTCCATCCCTCTCCATACCCCATCCCTTCCCCCCTCCCTCCATCCCTCTCCTCCCTCCCTCCTCCATCCCCACCCTCTCCCCCTCCCTGCTCCATCCCCACCCTCTCCATCCCTCTCCATCCGTCTACCCCCACCCCTCTCCATACCCCATCCCTTTCCCCCTCCCTCCCCACCCTCTCCCCCTCCCTCCCCACCCTCTCCCCCTCCCTCCCCACCCTCTCCATCCCCACCCTCTCCCCCTCCATCCGTCTACCCCCACCCCTCTCCATCCCTCTCCATACACCATCCCTTCCCCCCTCCCTGCTCCATCCCCACCCTCTCCCCCTCCCTGCTCCATCCCCACCCTCTCCCCCTCCCTGCTCCATCCCCACCCTCTCCATCCCTCTCCATCCGTCTACCCCCACCCCTCTCCATACCCCATCCCTTTCCCCCCTCCCTCTCCATCCGTCTACCCCCACCCCTCTCCATACCCCATCCCTTTCCCCCCTCCCTCCTCCCTCTCCTCCCTCCATCCCTCTCCATCCCTCTAACTCTGTTGTTTTTTCGTTTTGTTTTTTTTTCTGATGTACTCGCTGACCTCTGTTGCCATGGCAGCGCTGTACTGACAAAGAAACCCGGAACACCCGGAATAACCGCTTCACATTTTCTCGGGATAAACAGCTCAGCCGGTCCGCGCGGCTCGTCAGCGCGGCGGCTCCGCCTCGGAACTAACGGAATAAACACGAAACACCGCAAACACTAAAAAACCCCAAACAGCGGCGCTCTGCGGGGTGACGTCACCCGCGGCGGCGGCCGTGACGACACGCCGGTCCGGTGAGCGCGCGCGAAAGCGGGAGCGTCCTCTTCTTCCTCGCGGTGAGGCTGAAAAGCGCCCAGTAAAACTCCACAATCCGCAAACATCCACCGAGCCATGGCGGACCCGAAGGTGAGCGAGCTGATCCGGAGCGCGCCCGGGCGCCTCCTGCCCGCGCGGGCGGCTTTTGGTCGGCCGGCTGCTTTTAATCCGCGTCTTTTTCTCCTCTTTCCGCCCGCCGCGTCTCTACGGCGAGTTTAAAAGCCGGCTGCCGCTTTCCTGCACCAAGCGGCCGGTTCCGCCGCCAGACCCGCTTCGTCTGCGGCGGGAGGCCGTTTTAACTCCCAGTCGGTCCAGTTCTGTAGATTTAACTCTGTAAAATCTCGCTTTGTCCCTCTTTCCGCTCTCGGATCCGTTTACCGCCTGTTTCCGAGCGGGCTAGCTCTGCTAGCCGCCGCAGCTAACTTCATCTGTCAATAAATAAAAACATGATTTAAAATCGCGCTTCGCGCCGAACGGCCAGCGGAAACTTACCTTTTCTCTAAAAACCTTCGCTTTTATCTGTTCCGTCGTTTAAACTGCCGCGTTGTCTTTGTGCAACTAAGTTATCTGTCCATTTGTGCGGTTTCAGCTCGGTTAGCTTCGTTTATCCGCTCCACCTTAAGTGGTGCAGGCGTTGTGTTCTCGCGCCTCGGCGCCAGAATATAAATGCTACGCCATTTAAGGTGGAACGGCGAGTTCCAATTGGACTTGTAAAGAAACTTGGGTCCAGTAAGAAACTATCTTGAGGCTCGTACCGTGGGCCTCTGTATCGCCCCTAAGCTCCCCGTTTGGACCGTTTATTCGGTGGTTCCGTCTTAAATGGGCCCTGAAACGGGTCGGCTGCCTTGCGTTAGCTTAGCGTAAGCGTTAGCAGCGCTGAGGCTCTCCGTGCGCAGACTGCAGCCCGAAACAGGTGAACATCCTTCGGTATGAGCGGAGATCCTCTCGCCCGATCACCGCCCGTCTCGTTTTCCAGCGCCGCGGAGTGAAAGGGTGAGGCTCCGCCGCGGAGGCGCCGTTAGGCCGGACCCGGCAGGGGCTAACGTGCTAGCCGCAGCGAGGCTAACGCGTTCGGCTGGATGTGTGTGTCCGTGCCGAAGCGCAGCGGCCGTGGCTGTGAGCTCCGGTGCGGTCTGCGGGATAAACGGCTGATGGAGGGGAAGCCGGATCGTGTGGCCTGCCGGCGGTAACGTTAACGGGGCTAGAGGGTCCTTTGTAGCCGGCCTTAGCATTAGCATGCTGCTGTAGGAGCACATGGGCTTCAGGCGACCGAGGGCCGGTTAAAGGCGAAGCCCACCGATTTTTCTGAATTTCTGCAGAATTAAGTGGTTCAGGTGTAAACAGAGCCGTTCGGAGTGATTTGATGCGAAACGCTGAGTTTGTAGAGAAACGCGCAGAGTCAGAGCTGCTCACAGTGGTGGTGATGGGAACCAGACGTCCACCTCTAAAAGCTCCTCACAGAAAGTTTCTACACGAAAAGGTTGCCAGAGCTCGGCCCGAGGCCCGAGACCCTGCTTTGGCCTTTCAGGACCAGAGTTGGACTCCTTTTGCTTTAGATTGAGTCATTTCTACCCATGAGGCATCCCTGGCAAAAATCCATGTTTTAACTCTGGGACTAGACTTTCTAGGCCAGTTAGATCTTGTCTAGGACCAAGTTCGCATTACCCACTGAAAATTTAGTTAACGTGGGGGAAGGAACAGATTTGGGGAAGTTTTAAGGCGTCTACTTTCGCCTGGTTAACCTCCGTGTTGATGGGAAGACCGCAGGCATGCTTAGACTTTGTTAAAATGGAGTTTATATGGACGATGACGGGAAAATAGTGGAAAATCTGAATTTTTTGAGGCGGACTGTTTTGCCTCAGAGCAACCCTGCATGTATCTCTCCACCATGAATGGAGTTTAAGGCCAAAATCTTCTCTAAACTCTCATAAAACAGCGTCTCAGTCATCAGGCACTGAATTCAGAACCAGTTCATGTAGGAACTTTCTGTGAGGAGCTTTTAGAGGGACGTCTGGTTCCCATCACCACCACTGTGAGGAGCTTTTAGAGGGGACGTCTGGTTCCCATCACCACCACATCAGACCACTCTGAATACGTCGCTGAACTAACGCCAGTGCTCATCACTGATGAATCATTTTAGTCTCGGCCTTCATCTGGAAGTTTTGGGAAAGTTTGGGAGTCTGTTCTGGCACAAAGAATTCCAGTGCAATTGAACAGGGATTCTGTTATTGTTGACGTTGAATGTGGGCCTCTAACGGACGCAGCGCCCCCGTTAAAGCCGGGTCCTTCCGCTGCTCAGAGCGTCAGCACAGCTCAGCCTCGTGGTTCAGCACCAGTGGGTTTGAGTGTGGTTGCCGCAGCAAATCGGAGACAAAGGGAGAGCTAGAGAGTGAGCTCTTTAAATCCCCCCGCCTTTCAGTCTGAGCTACTGCTGAGCGGCCACGGAGACGAGGGCCCCCCAGGGCCGGTGCGGCGTGTAGGAGCGCTCAGAAAACTAAACCTAATGGTTCTGTGAAACGCAGACGTGTAGCGACACTTTCAGTTTTGATACGACTGGCGACTCTGAGCTTTGAGTCTGAATCGAGAAGGTTCGGCAGAGTTTAGTCAACAGGGAGGGGTAATACTGTTGTACATTTGTTTGCTGGTATTTTTATTTATTTATTCATAAAAATTGGCAGCTTTTGCGTTGTTGCGCACAAACTGTGGGCTTCTGATTTAGTTTGGTTGATTTTTGTTGAAACGTGATTGTCGGTATGAACCGGAAAGCCGTTAACATTCAATAATGCATGGTTTTTCATTTTTATCTCCCTCTTTCTGGACAAAGGATACACAAGATGACCACGAGACGTCCACAGATAACGTAGACGACGCCAACCACGACCCCCATTTTGAGCCCATCGTGTCGCTGCCTGAGCGCGAGGTCAAAACTCTGGAGGAAGATGAAGAGGAGCTGTTCAAAATGTGAGCCGCACTAACGTTGAACAACATGCCGCTTACTCTGTAGCAGCTCTGGTGCTGAGATGCAGATGAGTTTGCAGTTTTTCTCATGTCTTGAAAACAGAATCGTTTGCTTATTGCCCGATTAGCCCCGCCCACTCGTGCTGAGGCTATAAGGGGTGTTTCGGTGCCGACTGCTGTTTTGAGTGAGGCACAGCTGCCATAGTTAAATGAAGGAGACTCTTATTTTGAACACACTCGGAACATCTCATCAGAAGCGGCATGTTTAGTTAGAGGCCGTGTAAATGGCCATGTAAAAGTAAACTTGTTTTTGATGCATGAAACCAAAGAAATGGGGTGAAAAAAATAATATTGACCCTTTAAAATGCGAGAGAATTGAGTTCAAATGACAGCTGATCAAAGTGATATGAGCTCAGTGGACGCCAGCTCTGCGATGCGAGCCGCCTTCCTGCAGCGTAGTTAAAAAACAGACTGATCCAGCTAATCGAGGCCTTCTGACGATGATTAATTGGATCAGGTGAGCCAGATTAGGGTTGGAGCTAAACTCCTGTACCTTCTCCGCAAGGTGACTGTTCAGTCACGGCTGTTCTGGAGTCACTGGCCCTGAAGTTGGTTCATCTAGCCATTTTTGAGGGGCAATCGTGGGGATTCATAGCTAAATTATGATCTGCTGCAGTGAGCCACACACTTAAAATGGTTCTTCAAGGGTTCTTCAGTAAAGAAAATGGTACTATATAGAACCATGCACACTCAAGGAACCATTTAGCTTGTGCAGCCCTGTTTGGATAACATCACGTTTGATATTGTGTATGTATTCGTGTAGTTGTATATTTAGATATTAACTGCATTCCATGCCTTGTAGTGAGCGATGACGGTGAAGTTGAATGTCACTTGTTCAGCAGCTTTTTCCAATTCCTTCTAGTCCAGGAGGTCTAAGTCCAGTCCTCAGATGGTCCACATTTTTGTCCAGCTCCCAGCATGCCAAGCTTTCCAACCAAGAACCAAGCCGTTAAGAGCAGCTGGTTACCAGGTGTGCTGGGAGCTTGGTTATGACACGATGTCTGGTGGGCACCAAAGGCAGCGTGAAGAACGAATGCAATATTGAAAACCAAGTTCAATCCTTAGGGCCGACCAGATGGTTCCACATATTTGCTCGACCCCAAAATCCTCAGACTATGTTAAATGTACCCGTCTGGGGCGGCTCTGAGGGCTGGACTGGGAAACTGATGGGTCTCTCTGTGGCGCTCCTGCACCTTTCAAACTGCCTCATGCTAAAGTAACACAATGCTTTGATGTCTTCTACTTAGGCGGGCGAAGCTGTACCGGTTTGCGAGCGAGAACGACCCGCCGGAGTGGAAGGAGCGCGGCACGGGCGATGTCAAACTGCTGCGGCACAAAGAGAAAGGCACCATCCGGCTCCTAATGAGGAGAGACCGCACACTAAAGATCTGTGCCAACCACCACAGTGAGTAGCGGCTACCCAGTGCCCTGTTAAACCCGCTGTAACGCCCAGTCTCGTGAAAACGTTCGTCCTAACCAGAGAACTGATGTAACTCGTGCATGTCGATGCGTGCAGTCATGCCGCTGATGGAGCTGAAGCCGAACGCGGGCAGTGATAGAGCCTGGGTGTGGAACACACACGCGGACTTCGCAGACGAGGAACCCAAACCGGAGCTGCTGGCCATCCGCTTCCTCAACGCTGAGAGTGAGTGAGGCCTGCAGTGCCTTTCGTCCCACGTTTTTGGGGGGTTTTAAAGGGGGTTTATGACATTTGTGTAGTTTTAGGTTCCAAAACGGCCTTAATAACCTCTCTTTGTCCTTAAAGACTGCTCTATGTAAATGATCTCTGCTCTGATTGGCTGCCCTGTGTTGTGCCTCATTGAAAAAGCAGTCAGTATTGACTGCATGGACTGGAGAGGGAGCAGTGAATATTTATGTACTTTATGAGAAGCAAGGAAATTTGTGAAACTCCAAAGAGCTGAAACCTGTTAAAGCTAAAGGTTTCCCTCTTTAACAGGCGAGGCCTGGTGGCGCTTCGGTTTCTGTCGTTTGGATTTATTCGGTTAGTAACTCTGGTGGTGTTTATTTTCTGCAGATGCACAGAAGTTCAAGGCGAAGTTTGACGAATGCAAAGAGGAGGTCCGGAAATCTCTGGAAGGTACGGTTTCTCCTCCTCCTCCTGCTGCTGTTCTGCAGACTCACTCTGTTTTGGGCCGTCTCCTCCGGCCTTGAAACTTTTTCTGTCTGCTAGAGCATCCTGCAGAGCGCTCCACGCCAGTCTGTCTCTGTAGACCGACTCCAGGGTGTTCTGCTATATATCTATTAGTGCTGAGTCTCAACCAGAACAGTCCGGTTCTCTGCAAACGTGTGCACGACATCAGTGTGGCTTCTTCTGCTGTTTTAGCTGTGCAACTTGTTTCTCCACGTTAGTGGACAGAGAGCCACACCGTGTGGTGATGAACCTCGTAATAAAGTCTATTAGAGATACTAACCGACTCTGAATGTGTGTGTTTGACAGGCAGCGGCGACAGCGCAAACAAGGTGGCGGAGAAACTGGAGGAGCTTTCCGTAAAGGACGAGAAGACAAAGAGCTCCGAGGAGAAGAAAGAGAAAAGCGAGGGAGAGGAGAAGAAAGAGGAGAAATGAGCCCGGTGACGGCGCTTCTCTTTGACCTGCAACACGTCTCCCTTTTCTACAATAGACTCTAAAAATTTGGACACTTTTTTTTTTTTTTTTTTTTGATTTGTTTTTTGTTACTTATTTTTATTTGTTTTCCTCCCGACATCACAAGACCTTGATGCCTCTTTAAAGTGTCCGTTTCTCAATCATCGAAATGTTGCGTGGTTGTTCCTCCCTTCCACACCGACGCACCTCTCTTCCCGCTCCTCTGTGGGTTCTCCTGTCTTTTCTGGCCACTTTCTGACCCCCCACGTATCACCATGACCGTGCTGTAAGACGAGGCTTGTGCTATTGATCGATTCCCACATTGGGGAACTTTTTGTTTTTCCATTATTTTTTCTTTTGTACTCTAAGGTAGCAGCGTGAAATCCAGCGTGTGGGTGAACTGTTTAATGGGATGAGGAAGCGGATCGAGTGAGTGGGGCGTGAGCGGGTTTTGTAGCGAATCTTTGACTTTAAGCCGTGGGGAAGGTGTCAGAGTTTTGGGTTTGGAGCATTTTTAACGTGGCCTCTATCCGCCGCGTCCACAGCGCTCGGTCACGGTAAGTAGAAAACCCACAGACTCCAGGCTTCTAATAGAGGACAGTGGGCAGTTGCTGCCCATTGGCTTCTGTTCTAAGTGTCTGAGCAGGTTTTCTGTCAGTCGTCTGTGGATCGTGGCCGACCGGCGGTGGGTTAAAAACGGCTCTCCTTGAAAGTAAGACTAGTTTTGAGTGGAGTGAAAGATTTCGGAGGGGTGAAAGTGCATCTGCTCGTCGACCAGCCATTTGAAGAAACTCATAAAATAAATAAATGAAACTAAACCGAGGCCTGGCTGCTTGTTTGCTTCAAACGAAATTAAGAGAACGGAGAACCGATCACTCGAGGTTCTTCCTCGAGTTCCACAAATGCTGACGGTGGCTTTTAGCCTCCTGGGCCTGGAAGTCAGGCTGCGGTTCACGGTTGTCTCCAGAAATCCAGTCGGTTTTTCTTTTTTGACCGTCGAAGGTGTTGAAGCCCATTCCTGCCAGGCAGAGGAGGAAAAAGTAGGAACCGCCCACTTCTGTTTCTGGCAGCCCGCCAAAATAAACAGTATTTCAGCATCATTTTTTCACAATATTCGCCTAGAACCTTAAATTTCTCTTCTTGACATTTTTAGTTACTATGAAAATAATGACTCTCAAAATATCCACTTTGGACCTCAAAGTAATGAGTTTTCTTGAAATTTTGATTTTAAAAACTTTTTTTGACTGTGCCAAAATTATTAAATTTCAAGAAAGTACAGAATTATTTTGAGGTACTGAGAATTTCACCAGGGTAAGTTGATCATTTTCAGGAGTGATTATTTTTGACTTGACGGTTTTGAGAAGTATTTTTAAATTTTCAGTTTGAGTTTTGAATTTTGAGGAATGTCTTTATATTTTGGCTTTAAGCTGAACAATTTATCTACAGCTGCCAGAAACTGAAGTTTTATGTTCCTCCACTCCTGCAGGTGGTGGTGAAGGACCTCCATGTAAAAGGGATTTTGTGCTGAAGTGGGGTGGGGTTGGGGTGGGGGTGGGGGCGGTGGGCTCAGGAGGGTGCGCTTTTTTATACTGAGTTGCTGCTCGGCATGTCTAACATTTGAAAACTGAACGTTGGTCATTTTTGTTCTGAATAAACCTTCTGGGTGAAAAGTTCTAGTCCTCTTCTGGGCTCCTGATGTGAAAGTCGGGCCCGTTGTCTTCACGGCGGCTCTCTGACGGACTGACTGCAGGAAAACTCGCGCTTTATGGTGGTGGTGATGTTTGGTGCACCGTGTTTGAGGATTGTGAAGAAACCAAATAAAAAACCAACGATTTCTCCTTCAACCATGTCTCGTCACTGGTCTCCAAACACGCCTGGGCCGCAGTGTTGAAGTTTGACCTATGAGGGATCACACTGCTGTGTTACAGTCTGACTTCAGATATCTAGAACCCAAACTTTCACCAGCAGTGATCACCATCAGCACTTTTACTTATTTACTTTTATTGGGGAGAACAGCTCCTGTATAAATAAAATAATGCATGGCCACACCTTATTAACGCGTGGGAACGAGGTCCTAATGCATGACCATGACTTAGTAAGGTGTGGGAATGAGATGATTAAGTCGTGGCTTAAATCATTAGTAAGGCGTGGGAACGAGATCCCGGTTTACTAAGTCGTGGCCACGCGTTATCTGTATTTATACAGGATGTCACCAGCGGGGCTCCGTAGATTTCTGAAACACTAAAGTGTGATTCCACTAATGGTGGTGTGATGTTTTTGCACAATGCATGCTGGGTAGTGTAGTGAGAACACTGATCGATAAAACCACGAAAATAAAATAAAACTATTATGAATTCTGTTAAACTGACGAGGCTGGTGGAGGAAATTCTGCACTCGTACCGAATAACATGGAGTGCTGGTTTTAGGCCTGAGCTCCCCTTTAAAGACGGCCGTCGCTGGGTGTGCAGATGCAGCCGTGGAAGAATTAAATCAAACTATCGATAGATTTTTAGAGTTAAATGTGGAAATATAACAAAAATATCTAGCAGTAGAACAGTTCAGTGTATTTATTCACATGCTTTAATACAATAGATATGATTTATTTAATTTACACTTAAAAATCAGAAAAAATTTTACACTTAATGTTTCTAATTAAAGGTAAATGCCAAAATAAAGTAATGTAAATGTAATAATATACAGCATACAGGACTAAACAATAATATACAGAAACATGCCGTTGTTTAAGAAGTGGCGGAAAGTATAATAATAAAAATAATAAGTGACACTTTTTTAATCCCACAAACGGGGAAATTTCACCTCCACATTTAATCCATCCGTGAAGCGAAACACCACATACACACTAGTGAACACACACGCTGATATAATATATATTATAAATTAATTTGCGATCTCATTCTTTGGGTCATTTCCCACAGCTCATGACCACAGGTGAGGGTCGGGATGTAGACCGACCGGTAAACAGAGAGTTTCGCCTTTTGGCTCAACTCCCTCTTCACCACTACAGTCCGGTACAGTGACCGCATTACTGCTGCCGCCTGTCCCAGCCTGCGGCCGATCTCACCATCCCTCTTCCCATCACTCGTGAACAAGACCCAGAGATACTTAAACAACCTCCACCTGGGGCAGCTCCTTTCCCCTTACCTGGAGTGGGCATACCATTCTTTTCCGGGCTAAGACCATGGACTTGGAGGTGCTGATCGACATACCAACCGCTTCATACTCAGCTGCAAACTGCCCCAGTGAGCGCTGGAGGCATCCATGTGATTCAGCCAAAAGAACAACATCGTCTGTGAACAGCAGAGATGCCACCCTCCGGCCTCCACACATAATGCCCTCCTGACCCCGGCTACGCCCTGACTCTCTGTCCATGAACATCACAAACAGGAGTGGAAACAGAGCACAACCCTGGCGAAGTCCAACGCTAACACTGAAAGAGTCTGACTTAATGCCGAGTATACGGACACAGCTCTCCCTCCGGGAGTACAGAGATTGAATGGCCTGGAGTAGTAGCCCCGGCACCCCATACTCCTGGATGACCTCCTACAAGATATCTCGAGGAACATGGGCACAAGCCTTCCTCAAGTCCACAAAACACATGTAGACTGGGTTGGCAAACTCCCATGCCAACAATCTGTGAGAGGGTGAAAAGCTGGTCCATTGTTCCACAGCCGGAACGGAATCCAGATTGTTCGTCCTCAATCTGAGGTTCAACTACTGGTCGGAGTCTCCTTTCCAGCACCTTGGCATAGCCTTTCCCAGGGAGGCTGAGCAGTGTGATACCCCGATAGTTGGCACACACCCTCCGGTCCCCCTTTTTGAAAAATAGGGACCACCAATCTGGTCTGCCAGTCCAAGGGTACTGTTCCTGAGGTCCATGCAATATTGCAGAGGCACGTCAGCCACGACAGCCCCACAATATCCAGAGCTTTAACCATCTCCAGACGAATCTCATCCAACCCAAGTGCCTTGCCACTGAGGAGCTTACCAACTACCTCAGTGACGTCCACCAGAGAAATGGAACTTGACCTGCCAGAAGCCTCTGGCCCTGACTCCTGTGAGAGAGGCTTGTCTCCCAGATTAAGGAGTTCCTCAAAGTGCTCCTGCCACCGACCGACAATATCCTCATTTGAAGTCAGAGTTTCTCCACCCTTGCCGAATATAGTTTGGGCACAGCCACCCCGACCGCTCCTGAGTCGCCGGACAGTTGTCCAGAACCTCTTTGAGACCGAAAGAAAGTCTTTTTCCATGGCTTCGCCAAACTCCTCCCACGCCCTGGATTTTGCTTCTGCCACTGTTGCTGCTGAGTCTGGAGTCCTTCGGGCCATCCAGTCCCTAAAGGCCTCTTTTTGTCCCCTATCTCCTCTGGGACATGTCCCCTATCTCCTCTGGGACATGAGGAAAGCTCTCCTGGAGGTGGGAATTGAAATCATTCCGAACAGGGGCCTCCAACAGTCGTTCCCAGCACACCCTAATCTATTCGCTAGGGTCTGCCAGGTCTGACCATCAGTCTTCCCTGCCATCTGATCCAACTCACCACCAGATGTTGATCAGTTGACAGCTCAGCACCTCTCTTCACCCGAGTGTCCAGAACATACGGGCCCAAGTCGATCATTGACCTTTGACCCAAGGAGCTCTGGTACCGTGTACACTTATGAACATCCTTGTGTTCGAACTTGGTGTTCGTTATGGACAATCACCATATAGAGGCCTGGATATAGTGTAAGCCCAAAATACAGTTAGTCCAGAGGCCTGGATATAGTGTTAGCCTAAAACAGAGTTAGTCCAGAGGCCTGGATATAGTGTTAGCCCAAAACAGAGTTAGTCCAGAGGCCTGGATATAGTGTTAGCCCAAAACACAGTTAGTCCAGAGGCCTGGATATAGTGTTAGCCCAAAACACAGTTAGTCCAGAGGCCTGGATATAGTGTTAGCCCAAAACAGAGTTAGTCCAGAGGCCTGGATATAGTGTTAGCCCAAAACACAGTTAGTCCAGAGGCCTGGATATAGTGTTAGCCCAAAACAGAGTTAGTCCAGAGGCCTGGATATAGTGTTAGCCTAAAACAGAGTTAGTCCAGAGGCCTGAATAACAATTCACCATTCAGATTTATATCGGGCAGGCTTCCCAGTCATGCCTCTCCAGGTCTCCCAGTCATTGCCAACGTGAGCATTGAAATCTCCCAGTAAGACTATGGAGCCTGTAGGCGGGACCCTTTCCAGAACCCTGTCCACTCGCTCCAAGAAGGACTCCACTCGCTCCCAATACTCTTTTATTTCACACTGGGACAAACTCCAACTGCATGGTCGCCAGCCAGGACTGAGGATATGTATATATATATATATATATATATATATATATATATATATATATATATATATATATATATATTCTCATTGTATTTCAGCGTTTTTGATGTATATCTCTGTAGGTTATGTGTATGTTTTCTCATATTTAGATTATTTCTCATATTTTATGAGATAGTTATTATATTATTAGATTAGTGAAATTAAATGGTCTCTGATGTTTAGCGCCCTGCTGTAGGCGGAACCTTTGTGGTGCGTGTTTCGCTGGCCGACGTTTCTGTCCGGACTGATGAAGTGCCGGGATCTAAACAGCCACGTATCTGCGGCGCAGGTTTTCAGGTTTGTCGTTTTTAACGCGCGGCTTTTTCTCGTCTTTACGCGCTCCGAGCGCTTCCCCGCGATCCTGGCGGCGCCGCGGCCCGTGTGCGGCGCGGCGCTCGGGCCGCTCGGCTCGCTGTGGTCGGGGGGTCGAGCTGTGAGGGAGGCTAATGCTAACTGCTCGGGCTCGTACTCGCTCGCTCCCGAGTCGAATTTCCCGGTCCACCTTAAACGGCGCGTCAGACGTTACTGTAACGGCCGAGGCGCAGAGTGGGACTGCTGCACTGCTTAAGGTGGACCGGAACGTTGGAGCGAGAGGCTGAGCGCTTGTCCTGCGAGTCTCTTTATATTAGATGTTAAATGTGTTTTAACCGCTTATTGGAAATCAGGAGCGTCTCCTCCAACACGGGGGCTCGCTGAGACCCCCTGCCCCGCGGCTCGCCGAGACCCCCTGCCCCGGACCCGAGCCTTATTTTAGCCCCTGGCTTTTCTGTAGCCAGTCTGTGGCATTAACTGGCCTTTCCTGCCTAATCCTCTGCCTCTCTGCCTCTCTGCCTCTCGCAGTGAAGCTGACGTGTTCTGGATGCTTTACAGGGTCCATTTCCTCGCTGAGAGGCTGACTTGCCTTTCTTTACCTCAGTCTATCATTTCTATGGCTTCAGTTCTGACAGGCTGTGTTTTGGGTTGCCTTTACCCTCATTTTTAATTTTTTCTGTGCTTTTTTTCACTCTAATCTTATGACATCATTATTTTAAACAAGAAGTAAAAAACGTATATTTTTCTACCCATTTTTCCTTTTTAACTTGCGTGCAGGCGAGGCTCTGTACAGTTCAGTCAAGCAGAATGTTCCATATAATTTATTCCATTTATTTCCCAGGTTTCATCATCACTTCAGGATCTAATCCCGCCGGCCATGCGGTGAGGACCCCTGACCCTGAGAGTCCTGCCTCTGTCCATGGATGCCGGTGCGGCATCACATCAGCTCACTCAAAGATGGAGGACGGAAAAGCAGAAACCAGCGCGGCCCCTCAGCCGACCCCACCCACTGAAGACCCCACCCTGAACGCCGTAGGCTCCCACAAACCCGGAGAGCCGGAAAACTCACCCGCCGCAGAGAAAATTCCCAATGGTGAGAGACCACCGGAATATGAAGGAGATTTGCCTTCAGGGGATTATTTAAAAAAACTAAACTGCTTTTAAGCTTATTAAGTGTATCAGGATTAAACCGTGTCATTTACAGAGGGAGGTAATCGATCTATAGTAAATACTGAATAATTCATATTCACTGAATAGTTCATTGTAGTTACTGAGTAATTCATAGTAAACAAGAAATAATTCACAGTAAATAATAAATAATTCATAGTAGATTCTGAATAATTTGTAGTAATTCCTGAATTATTCTAGGTAGTTATTGAATAATTTGTAATAGATGATGAATAATTCATAGTGGGTTCTGAATAATTCATAGTAGATGCTAATTAATTCGTAGTAGATATTGAATAATTCATGGTAGATGACGAATAATTCAAAGTAGATATGACATTCTGTAGTAGAAAATAATCATAGTAGTTACTAAGTAATACATAGTAGATTATGAATAATTTGAGGTAGACACTGAATAATTTGTAGTAATTCCTGAATTATTTTTAGTAGTTTAGTAGTCATTTGTAGTAAATACAGTAATTCATGTCTAATACAGAGCGATTTGTAATAGAAAGTGAATAATTCATCAGAGTAGATACTGAATTATTCATAATTATTTTGTATAATTTCAGTATTTAATATTTCGGTATTTAATGAGTTATGGTTTTATTAAGTTACCCACAGTAACTAGTTGGGCTCTTTACTCGTTGGGAAAAGTTCGGATTCACTGGACGTCTGTGAAGCCAAGCAGTGCATTGCGTGAATGACCACTGTTTCCTGGACAGATGCACCGCACTGTCTTACAGCGTAAACACGGTATGCATGACTGTCCGGCAGGTCACAAGTCCTGCCGCCTGTTTACTCGCTGTGATAGGACAGTCGGCGTAAACATCGGCTCAGACTGAAACGCTGGGCTGTTTCTGCTGCGCAGCCTCAGCTTCCCTCCTTCCTCTGTGCTGTTTTTACCTGATCAGGCTGTTTGACTTGTTTCTCAACAAGAAACGGAAAGTTTAGTGGGAGTAAAATTCCACTTCACAGTGTTTTAGGCTGCCACTGACATCAAACAGCACTGATCAGTGCACAAACAAGGCCTGCCAGTGCCCGAGCGGTCAGTCAGGCTCACCGCTGTTAGCCCGTTACCCTATAGCAGTGAAGGAGGAGGTAGTAATAACAGTGTTATAACAGTAATAACACTGCTTAGCTCGGTAGACTCGGCTCAGCGCAGAGTGTTTTCACAGCTGTAGACTGTTACGCAACTTCAGTTGCTCATGAACTGTGGAGAGAAGATCAAAGCGGTGAGATAGAGATGATTAGGATCAGGCCGAGGTGCGCTAGTCCAGCAGAGCTCCTTACTTAATCTAATGTTGGCCATATTACAGCATTCTTGTCCCCAGGGGTCCTGGACTAATGCTGTTCTGTGCTAAGTCTATACTGGGAGCCCTGGTCTGGTTGTTTCTTTCTAACGCTGTTTTGGTATAACTGTGTCCTTGAGCTGGACCATCTCTCTGTTTATGATATTGCTGTCTTCATGTCCCAGCGCTAGCTCTGTTGGAGCTACTGGACCAATTTTGATCTCCTTTACTAAATCTGTTTTGGTCCAACTTTATCTTCAAGTCCCAAGCTGACTTTGTGTTGGGTCTTTGATTTTTCAGGCCACTGAATCTTTAGGCCCCTGAACGTACTGTGCTTTGGGCTAACGCTATATCCAGGCCTCTGGACTAACTCTGTTTTGGGCTAACGCTATATCCAGGCCTCTGGACTAACTCTGTTTTGGGCTAACGCTATATCCAGGCCTCTGGACTAACTCTGTTTTGGGCTAACGCTATATCCAGGCCTCTGGACTAACTCTGTTTTGGGCTAACGCTATATCCAGGCCTCTGGACTAACTCTGTTTTGGGCTAACGCTATATCCAGGCCTCTGGACTAACTCTGTTTTGGGCTAACGCTATATCCAGGCCTCTGGACTAACTCTGTTTTGGGCTAACGCTATATCCAGGCCTCTGGACTAACTCTGTTTTGGGCTAACGCTATATCCAGGCCTCTGGACTAACTCTGTTTTGGGCTAACGCTATATCCAGGCCTCTGGACTAACTGTGTTTTGGGCTAACGCTATATCCAGGCCTCTGGACTAACTCTGTTTTGGGCTAACGCTATATCCAGGCCTCTGGACTAACTCTGTTTTGGGCTAACGCTATATCCAGGCCTCTGGACTAACTCTGTTTTGGGCTAACGCTATATCCAGGCCTCTGGACTAACTCTGTTTTGGGCTAACGCTATATCCAGGCCTCTGGACTAACTCTGTTTTGGGCTAACGCTATATCCAGGCCTCTGGACTAACTCTGTTTTGGGCTAACGCTATATCCAGGCCTCTGGACTAACTCTGTTTTGGGCTAACGCTATATCCAGGCCTCTGGACTAACTCTGTTTTGGGCTAACGCTATATCCAGGCCTCTGGACTAACTCTGTTTTGGGCTAACGCTATATCCAGGCCTCTGGACTAACTCTGTTTTGGGCTAACGCTATATCCAGGCCTCTGGACTAACTCTGTTTTGGGCTAACGCTATATCCAGGCCTCTGGACTAACTCTGTTTTGGGCTAACGCTATATCCAGGCCTCTGGACTAACTCTGTTTTGGGCTAACGCTATATCCAGGCCTCTGGACTAACTCTGTTTTGGGCTAACGCTATATCCAGGCCTCTGGACTAACTCTGTTTTGGGCTAACGCTATATCCAGGCCTCTGGACTAACTCTGTTTTGGGCTAACGCTATATCCAGGCCTCTGGACTAACTCTGTTTTGGGCTAACGCTATATCCAGGCCTCTGGACTAACTCTGTTTTGGGCTAACGCTATATCCAGGCCTCTGGACTAACTCTGTTTTGGGCTAACGCTATATCCAGGCCTCTGGACTAACTCTGTTTTGGGCCAACGCTATATCCAGGCCTCTGGACTAACTCTGTTTTGGGCCAACGCTATATCCAGGCCTCTGGACTAACTGTGTTTTGGGCTAACGCTATATCCAGGCCTCTGGACTAACTCTGTTTTGGGCTAACGCTATATCCAGGCCTCTGGACTAACTCTGTTTTGGGCTAACGCTATATCCAGGCCTCTGGACTAACTCTGTTTTGGGCTAACGCTATATCCAGGCCTCTGGACTAACTCTGTTTTGGGCTAACGCTATATCCAGGCCTCTGGACTAACTCTGTTTTGGGCTAACACTATATCCAGGCCTCTGGACTAACTCTGTTTTGGGCTAACGCTATATCCAGGCCTCTGGACTAACTCTGTTTTGGGCTAACGCTATATCCAGGCCTCTGGACTAACTCTGTTTTGGGCTAACGCTATATCCAGGCCTCTGGACTAACTCTGTTTTGGGCTAACGCTATATCCAGGCCTCTGGACTAACTCTGTTTTGGGCTAACGCTATATCCAGGCCTCTGGACTAACTCTGTTTTGGGCTAACGCTATATCCAGGCCTCTGGACTAACTCTGTTTTGGGCTAACGCTATATCCAGGCCTCTGGACTAACTCTGTTTTGGGCTAACGCTATATCCAGGCCTCTGGACTAACTCTGTTTTGGGCTAACGCTATATCCAGACTTCTGGACTAACTCTGTTTTGGGCTAACGCTATATCCAGGCCTCTGGACTAACTCTGTTTTGGGCTAACGCTATATCCAGGCCTCTGGACTAACTCTGTTTTGGGCTAACGCTATATCCAGGCCTCTGGACTAACTCTGTTTTGGGCTAACGCTATATCCAGGCCTCTGGACTAACTGTTTTGGGCTAACGCTATATCCAGGCCTCTGGACTAACACTGTTTTGGGCTAACACTATATCCAGGCCTCTGGACTAACTGTGTTTTGGGCTAACACTATATCCAGACCTCTGGACTTGCTGCTGATGTAATGTGTCCGTTTCTCCTGCAGGTCATGTCCGAGCAGAGCCGCTGGAGAACGGCGAGGCGTCGGAGCCTCCGGGAGCCGCAGGGGACCCTGCACGGCCCCCCACCAGCGCCCGGCCCGACCCAGGTGTGGCCTCTTTCCCTCACAGCCTAGAGAAGCCAGACGGCTCTGCTCACAAGAGCGACGCATTGCAGTCACTCAGACTAAGTATTCCAATGCAGGAGACCGAATTGTGTAAGCACACGACACTGAGTAACCCCCCCAACCCTGACCCGCCCGTACCGCCCCAGTTACCCCTCCAACCCTCACCCTGCCTGTTTCTTAAACCCACAGTTCAGCAGAAATTTCAGTTTTCCCACCTGCCCCGAATGTGGCCCTTCAGCCCAGACAGGTTTGGTGTCTGAAGTTTGTTTCTGTGCGCTGGAGCTATGAGGCTAATAAGTAGCGGACTGGTCAACACTGTCCACTCTCATCGGGTTCTGCACTCGTTCTGTTTGTGTTTTCTCCTCTTAGTGTTCTCTCACTGCAACACCTCGCATGCTTCCCCAGTAACATCGTACGAATGTTGGGAATCCACCACTGATAAAGCTTGGAATTTTCTGAGAATGTATGTCGTAGAATTATGAAATTAAAGTGACATTAATACCGTGAAAAGTTGTAGTCAAATTAGAGCAAAGTATATCAAATTATTACGACTATACTCAAAATATTATGGATTTATTCTAAAAAGTACACCTTTCGTCTTGAAGTATTACGACTTCTCGAATCTATTTATTTTTTTTTTATTTTAACATTGGCCCAAAAACGCTGTTGAATAATTCGACTCATGTAGAGCTGCTAAAGTCTAATGAATATCCATGAGGCTAATGAATATGCATGAGACTTTCAGTTTCTCGGCAGTAGCGTTAGCTGTGTAGCTTCCCAAAAGCTCCTCCCACCTTCAAGGTGCATCATCAGAAGGGGAGGTTCCTCGTTTTTCAACCCGAATATTTCTCTCCGAGACGTATCGCAGCGCCACTGCTCGATGGGAGTCGGTGTGTTTATGTAAGAAGTAACCATGTGCAGGGTGCAGGATGATTGTAGTCAGAGTGCCCCTTTAACCCCTCCACGCCCAGACGGCTTAGGCATGCGGTGCTAATCGGTGGGGAATAAGCTTCCTTTACTCGTCATCTCCATTAGCCTCATCGCTACAGCGCTAAACCTAAAGCAGCGAACAGACACCAAACACGTCTTGATTGATCAACTACATTTCAGGTCTGGGGCTAAACTGTAAATTTGATTTTCCACCCAACTATCGCTTTAACCCCGAGTTTGACTCGCCCGCCTGGCTCCGTGATTTGATCTCCTGCTCTAGAACTCTCTGGTTGTGCCTGTGCTGTTGAGCCTCCTGAGGTTAAGAGGTTCTAGCAGGAGTGCTGCCGTTGGCTGCAGCCGTCCTCCGTCTGGTTTGTGGGTTGTGTTTGGTTTTTGCTTCGGGGAGCAGTTTTAATTAACGCGGCTGGATTTCTGTCACACGCCTGCAATCGTTGGCTTCATTTAAAGGAACAGTTCGGCAGAAAATCACCCCTTTACCTCAGATGTTGTAGGAAAGCCGGGACTCCCGTCCTGAGATTGCTGAGAGGCTGACGGATAACGGGAAGCTTGTGTTTACTCTCCAATATGCTTGTTTGTGTGGTTTCTGGCTCTGGACGACATTCTGTCCTCGAGATGTGCATCGATCCTGAAGGTTTATGGCCGATTCTGATTTTAGTAGATAACTCGTATGTGATGCGGCGCAGTACCTATCCAGCGTTGGTAGCCGACATTCCCGATCATTCATCACATTCTGACTTCATAAGTGAAAAATCGGAAGCTTATTTTAAAAACACGAATCAAAGAAAGTGCTACGTTTAAAGAAGGCGTCGAACCTGCCTGCCTCACGTCATTCACTTCAAAGTCTAGATTATGATTAATGCATGGGCTAAGTGTCGATCCCACTTGAAAAAGAAATAAATATACTGTTTTACTTGTTTCACACACTAAAGTAAATCAGGCAAAAATCCATTTTTGGTCATTTTCATGCATTTCTAAACATACTTTCTAAATACACTTTGCATATCTACATATTTACGTGTTTACATGCCTGTAAAAATGAACAGAATTCCCAGTTCCAGGTGGTTGCTATTGTTTTTAGCTGTGCTAGCTTACTTTAGTCCATGTTTACAGATAACGGTCTGCTGGAGATGGATAAACACTCCACACAGGTTGAGAGAAGTGTGCGATCACGTGGCAGGCAGTTACGTGATGCCAGCTTAGCTAACAAGTAATGAAAACGTGTGTCAACAGATTAGCATCATGCTAATTTACTTTAGCCCATGCTTACAGATGAGTGTGCCACACTAAACACTTCGCGCGCAGTTCGAGAGAATTTGTGATGATTTCGCAAGCAGTTAGCCTGTAGCTAACTTAGCTAACAAGTAATGAAAACGTGTGTAAACGGATTAGCATCATGCTAACTCACTTTAGGCCATGTTTGCAGGGTACAGTGGGCCATAAACCACATCATCAGGTGAGGCACACTGAGGCCAGCGTGCGGTGGCTCGGCAAGTAGTTAGCGTGATGCTAATGCGTCAACATGCGCTTTCATTACCCGTTTGCTACGTTAGCCTTGTGGCTGCGCTGCTGATGCCGGATAAGCAGACTTCAGACGCCCTTGTGGAAGGAAGCTGGCTGTGTGGTTGGTTGGTGTAGTGGTTAACACCTCTGCCTTCTACACTGTAGACTGGGGTTCAATCCCCACCTGGGTAAACACTCTACACTACACCAATAAGGGTCCTTGGGCAAGACTCCCAACACCACCTTGGCCTCCCTGTGTAAAATGATCAAATTGTAAGTCGCTCTGGAGAAGAGCGTCAGCCGTAAATGTGAATGTGTGAACTGGATTTTTTTGCCGAACTGTTCCTTTGCTGAGTGAGGAATTCACCTGTTGAGTTGAATCGCTGTTTTCTGGGACCTCCTGGCTCATTTTTCCCGCTCTTGGCTGCGTTCAGGTTCACATGCGTTTGGCTGAATGCGCTGCACTAATCCCGACTAACCGAGTCCGACTGTTTGAATCGTTGCGTGACGAGTTCGACTCTTTGCTGTCGTTCATCACGTGAGCGGGACTC